>NC_081561.1:142470339-142517314 GCF_022355385.1 Mustela nigripes | reverse complement strand
CGGCGCTCCCCGGGGACGCGGCGGCGGCGGGGTCGGGGTGGGCGCGCGGCGGTGCCCGGGCGGCGCGGCCTGGCTCGGCGCCACCGCGCGCCGGCCACCCGGCCCGGGACTGCGAGTGACGGGCACAGCCTCCGGCCTGGCGCGGAGCTCCATTCGGTCCCTGCCAGCAGCCTGCTCTGCGCTCCGCCCCGGGTCGCGCGCCCCATCGGAAAGTTCCAGGGTCACCCACGACTTTCTGGGCTCCTCGGTCGCGGCCTCTTGGCGGTCTCGAGGGCAGCGGGGGGAGGGGGCGCACGGGAGGGCGGGGGACGAAGGACGTGCGCTCCGGGTCCCGCCTGTGCCCGGGGGACACCCCCTCCAGCCCTCAGTGCTCAAAGGCCGCTTGGCGACCCACTGCGGAGCCGGATCCGGGGGCGGGGGTGGATTCCGGTCACATCTAAGAGGTCGCCCAACTTTTTCAAAGACGCAGCTGGGCAATCTAGAGTTTAAGCCTCTCGTTCAGATTCAAAGTGACAAGGGACCTCCAGAGGGAAACAGGTTTTCTCAGCCGGGGCCTTCAGACTGACTTTCCGGGCCTGAAATCGCTCAGAAAGGGTGTTTGGTTGGTTTGAGGGTTGGTTTTCACTTCTTCATCCGCTCCCAGAGGTCCACAGAGCGCGTCCGCACGGGCCTCCGGCCTCCGGGACTCTGCTTGCGTCCCTTTGCGCTGCTGTGCGCGGTGCTCGGTGCTCGGTCTTCGCCGGCCGGCTTGCGGGCCGCCCCCGGGCTGCAGAGCTGACCGCGTTCTCTCTGCCCGGCCCGGCCTCCTCGCTAGCCCTTGTCACCTGAGAATCTCTCTAGCTCTTCTCCCCAGACCCACGCCCCATCCTCAAAAAGGCTTTGTGCCTTCAGCTTGCTTTTCTTGGAGGGCTGAGAGGTTCCCTCCTTCCAGAACAAGAACTCTGGAGCCAGGAGGCTCTCTTCAACCTTTCCCTCACCCCCCCATCAGCCTGTGACCTTGGGCAACTTCCCCGGGCCAGCGGGGCATTCTCACCTGTCAGATGAGGCCAATGAGTACCCTCCTGGGTCTCTGTAAAAATGGAATGAATTAACATATTATAACATGTATAAAGGGCCGGGAAAGTGTCTCATGCATGTAGTCTATAACCTGTTTCGGGTGGGCTACTGTTGCTGGTGTTATTTGTGCTGAATTAACTCTATGTGGGCCGCAGGGATGTCCTTAGCATTACAGGAGCTGTGTGGACTAAAACTCCCGAGAGAATGGGGGGCGCACAGCGGGGATGCTCTGATTGCCGGTTTCTGTTGCTCTCTTGTTCCTTGATCTTAGCTATTAAAATAAAGCATATCTATCACCATCCATCACCAAGTTAGCAGTCTCTCTTGGGTGGATGTGTCTCACGCTCGGGGCTCTGGCCCCTATTTTTAACTGCCCCCCTGGGCCCCAGACTCAATCTGTCTTCCTCCCACCGAGCTCTTCCTCCTGCCCCTCCTTGTGGTGTAACAGTGGCCCAGCCCCAGGCTCTGAGTCTCTGGACCCTCGCAGCCCCCCTGAGTGTGCAGGCTTTTCCTCCAGCGGCACCTCAGCTCGCTCCACCGCCCGCCCCCACGCGTGACACGCACACACGCGCACAGGCCGTCCTTCCTAGCGCCCTTCCCTGCTTTCTCCGTCTCGCAGATGCATTTCCCTATCCATTTGTTTGCTGTAGATCCCGCGTGTTTATCTTAGCTGTGTTCCTCCACTAGAATGCAGCTTCCGTGAGGGCAGAAACTTCTGTTTTGTTCACTCCATGCTCCCACCACCTGAAGAATGCCCGGTTCACCGGAGGTGAGCATACCTGACTGCTTCTTGACTCGGCCCCTCAGGGTCCCCCGCCAGAGCCCCTAGGGGTTCCTCACCAGCAGCTGGCCTGCGGGCCACGGCCACGGTGTAGCTGGCGGAGCCTGTCTTGCCTTCCAGGTTAAATCTTGTCTCACCCTCCCTTTAAAGGTCCCAACCTATGTCCCTCACCAGTGGTCCCCTCCTGTAGCAGCCAAACATAGGTACTTGCTAATCCTCAAATCCTTCTTGAACTTTCCTCAATTGATCCCTGTATACACAAAGTTCCCTCTTCCTGGCATATCACTCGCCTGCCCTTCCCTGCCCACTGCCCAGCAAGGCCGGGCCGGAAGGGGGCAGCCGGTCCATGAAGCCTACCCCACCCCCACGGCCGCCTTCCTTCCCAGGTAAAGCCCTCTTCGTCTGTGCTCTTCACACATCTAAGAACCTTCTCACAAAATTTCACTACCTTTTCCTTTGGGTTGTATTTGTTCGAGTATTTTAATTTTTTTTTTTTTTTAATGTAGTGTATGGTCAAGTAGACCTAGAATATAGCTAATATAATGGAATTTGAAGCCAAACCTACTGGGTCCAGATTCCCTTCCTTTTGCAGTGAGTGACCTCCTCAAGTCATTTAGTTGTCTTCCATAAAACTGAGTAGTAATAAACTATCTAATTTTAAAGGTGAATCACTTAGAATAGTACTTGAAACATGGTAAGTGATATATATGAGTCAGCTATTAAAAAGAGCCAAAAAACAAAAAAACAAAAAAAACAATCCCTACCCCCAGAATTAGCAAGGTCATGTTGTTGTGTTTGTTTTAGGTATATGGTTATGAAGAACTAACATTCCTAGACACAGCTGAAGTCTCCTTCAGATGCCTTCAGATCCTGTTCCTTGCCCCTGCCTCCGAGGCAGACACCAGGCCCTTTCTTGAGAAGGTGGGCCAGGGGGAAAGTCCTACCCAGGCCCAGGAAGAGGCCTTGGACCATTGGACAGGGAATCTTGGGGGTTCCAGCTCCCAGGGTGGGAGTGGGAGGGGTGCACTGCAGAGACGGAGCGGAGATGGGCCTCAGGTGGGTACAACCCCTTAGCCCTGGAAGGCCAGAGCTCCACTCCCAAAGGCACAAGACCTCTCTTGTCCAGGTGTAGCTATCATGAAGTTGTTAATATTCATCTTGTCCAGTTTTCATCCTTTTAAAACACAGGTATCCCATGCGAAAAATTCATAGTACTTGGGGTGCTCTGACATTTATGAAAGCGGTCCCATACTTCCTATTTTTTCCTGTTACTTCTCTTCTTCACAGCACATTATAGTTTTGAGACCCATCACCCTCGATGAATGCGGATCCAGCTCATTTACTCCACCTGCTATGGGCATCTGCTATGGGTCAACCTTTTGAATGACCTCACGACAATTTATCCTTCCCCAACTGAGAGACATCTAGCTCATTTTTAATTTTCCACAGTTACAAGTAACACTGCAGTGAACTTGTTGTGCAAGTTCCCTTGTGCACTTGTGCAAGAATTGACAGAAGGCAAATGCCTAGAAATAGGTTAGCAGGGCCTAGAGTGCACATATTTGGAGTTTCACCGGACATTGCCAAATTGCTTTCGGAGGGGTGGTCCCATCATGCATTCTGCCAGCATGCACATCTGTGCTGACGTTTGGCTTTGTTAAACTCAAGCCCACTAGCAGATGCTCTGGGTAGAATACGCAGTCTCATTGTTCTGATTTGCATGTCCCTGATATAGTCCCTGATATAGTCATGCTTACTCATCATTCAGGTTTCATCTTCTGGGAGAGGCCCTTTCATATCCTCTGCCTGCATTCTCTTTGTTATTTTTTTTTTATTGAACTTTTGGGAAGTTTTTGTTTGTGTATTCTACTCCTTTACCAACAGTGTAGATTCTGTCTTCTCAGTCTGTTAACTTTGTTTATAGTGTCTTGCTAACTACAAATAGTTTTTCAGATATAATAAAATATATTAATTTTCCTTATAGCCCTTTTTTTTTGTACTTTGCTTAAAAAAAGAAAATCCTGCATAAATGTTTCTGGATTCTCATTCTGTTCTAGCTCTGTGCCAATATTTCCTTGTTAATTATGAGAGCTCTAGAAAAACTCTGATTATCTCGTAGGGCAAGTCCCACCTCCTCTCCCTAACCTTGTTCCTCTTCAGAATTATCGTGGTGATTTGGGGGCTTTTTTCTTCCATATAAAATCTCTACTTTATTAAGGACCATAAAAGTTCAGCTGGGATTTCAAGGTAGAACTCTGTTTGCATGCTATTTCTCCCATTGCTTTGTAGATTTTTGAGAGAAATTCCAAATCATTTTCATCCTTCTATACTAACCCATTGGTATCTATTTTCTATCTGCACATATGACTATTTAAATGTAATTTAATTAAAATTAAGTAAAATAAAGAATTCTGTTCTTCATGAGCCATGTTTCAAGTGCTCAATAGTCAATGTGGCTAATGGCCATCATATTGAACTAAGCCAATACAGAACATTTCCATCGCCACAGGAATTTCTGTTGGGCAGGCTGATCTAGACACAGTGATCATTAAATGTTTCCTGAAGAGACACAGTAAGAATCAATTGGCCCATAATCTTCAGCCTTTTTAAAACATACAGACTTTGTTCTTGAAAAGATAATTTTTGGGGTTTTTCACATTAAAGTTTAAGGTTGGAATTTACTATTGCATTCAAGAGTGGATATACCAAATAGTAGAGTATATTTACCCCATATTGAGGTACTAAAATATGTTATAGTGACATTTACGCTATTTGTAAAGCACAAAAAAATTGGTTTACTTAAGAATACTATAGTAAATCTCGGGGCGCCTCAGTGGCTCTGCCTTCGGCTCAGGTCATGATCCCAGGATCCTGGGATTGAGCCCTGTGTTGGGCTCTCTGCTTGGTGGGGAGCCTGCTTCCCTTCCTCTCTCTCTGCCTGCCTCTCTGTCTACTTGTGATCTCTGTCTGTCAAATGAAATAATTAAATCTTTAAAAAAAAGAATACTATAGTAAATCTTGACATAAAACTTTTCAAAAAGGTACATTGAAAGAAAATTGAGCAAGGGAATTTGTACATGTGCTCAGGGCTTAGGAAAAAAAATAGGAATTGTATTTTCTTTCTTGTTTTTTTAATAAATAGGTAAGAATATCTGAAACACTCTCATTCTTAGCATATTTGGCACAGAGTAGCTATTTTTTAACTTATGTAGTTTGTGAATGTAGTAAAAGCTACAAGTCACTCCTATTATTATATGGCCTAAATACCAACCCTAACATTGATTTAGATTGAGCGCTATTCAATGGGTCTTTTTCTGATCCATCTCTTGCTGGTTTACTTGCTGGTTGATTACAGTTTGCTGGTTGATTACAATTTGGACTTCCTTATAAGAAAGTTTCTGGCTTGGGGGGAACCATTATACATACTATTATCCTTTTGAAATCAATGATCATTCTATACTTGATCATCTAGGAACTTAGACTTAAAACCCTCTTTAGAGAAGGTATAGCCTTGGAAAAAAATCTGGTGAAATATTCCAGAATTGAATTTTGACAAGGTAGAAAAAGTTAGTGAAACCAGAGACTTGGAGAGTTCCTGTTTACTCTGCTAATGTATACGGCAGCAAACCCTTCACCACTTCCCCTCCAGTACTTGTGGGTTTTGTGCTGTTCTCACAAGTGCAAGGTGAAGTGCATTGCAACTCTTGGAAACCTTTTCATCAGAAATGGTTTCAGTCGAGGAATGGCAAGTGGGTTCCTTCTTATGTCCTCCCCTCCCCCATCTTTTGGCAGAAGTTATCAAGAGGATACCTTTATTGAGGACAACTTTGAAGTTGAGTCCCAAACAGTCCATGATTGATTGGTAATGTCAGATACAGGAGAGGGGGACTGGGTACAAGTGTAAAACAGTGGTCATCCTTCTGTTGGGCCAGTGCAGCCTGACAAGTGCCAAATTGCCAGAATACTCCCTCTGGGTCTCCACCTTAATGAAAGGTCACTGTAGCGATTAATTGCTAAAATATCATCCAGAGGTTTCTGCTATTGAACCTCCTCATGGATGAAATTGTCCTTTAGTGGGGTGCCTTTGATAGTTTGCAAGTGGTTCCCCTGGGCTGAACATTCAAGAGAGACACACTGTTTCTGAATCTCAGTACCATCAAACATAAATCCCATTAATGCAATCTTCAAATGAGAGCAGGCAGTCTTGGGAAAGAGGCAAGTGTCCATTAAAACTCAAGTCACCTCTCAATGAATCAAACTTAAAATCTGAAGAATAACACTTTCACTGAAAATGACATTCTAGAAACATAGTTAGGATGCCCACAACCCGTTCCATAGAAGACACAGGTGACGAAGACTGCATTTGAGATCAGTGCTCCTCGACCTCCCTGTGGTTGTCTGTTTCCTATCTATCGCAGACCAAAATGTGTTTTTACTGAGCATGAGTAGCTTGAAGCTCACAGCACATACAACCCCAAGGCAAATTCAACATCGGGACTGGTCTACACCCTGTTCAAGGAGGCCTGTGAGGCCTAGTCACTCACTTCATGGTGATGTCAGAGTGTATAAAAGTTTCTAAAGGCTTACTCCCAGTCTCTGTACCAACCTGATGCAGACTGAAGGCAGCAATTCATAGACCGGGTCTAATAGTATAGTCTACGCAACCAGTTTTTGGTAAAATAACATTATATTTATATTTCCGTGAGAGGTCTATGTTGTACCCTGGGTACACAAATAGATGTTCTAACACTGCAGGCCTCCTGCAAGTATTTCTGGATTGAACAACATCTCCAGAGTGTACATATGCATGAAAGAAGGGTGATCTCCATGTTCACAAAGTCACACCAAGGGCATTTGAATGCTTAGCTGATTTCATGAGCTAAAGGCTTTCTTTTTTTTTTCCTTTTTTTTTTTTTAAGATTTTATTTATTTATTTATTTGACAGACAGAGATCACAAGTAGGCAGAGAGGCAGGCAGAGAGAGAGGGAGAAGCAGGCTCCCTGCCAAGCAGAGAACCTAATGCGGGGCTCAATCCCAGGCCCCTGAGGTCATGACCTGAGCTGAAGTCAGAGGCTTTAACCCACTGAGCCACCCAGGCTCCCTGAGCTAAAGGCTTTCTATGTGTAGATTACTTTCCTTTTGGAATTAATTTTTGTTTGTTAAATCACAGATGTTTACTTTCTCAGTCCATACTGAAGTCAATAAGTAATTTCTAGTTCTGGTTGGGCCGATAAGTGATTTCTTTCTAAAAGTACAATAAAATGAAGATCATTAGATCTTTTCCTGGCGCTAAGATGCAATGAGTTCAAGTGCTCCTTTCCTTTGAATAATTCCTTTAAAGACAAAATGTATCAATTGCAGTTATCTGGGTCCTTTTTAGTGCAGTTTGCCTGTGTGTATCAACCCTGGTGTTCTAAGACAGGTTATGGAATGCTGTTAGATAGAATATCCAATTTTGTGAGATTTTAAAGCTCTGTCTTAACATGAAAAGGTGAAAGCTACCCAAAAAATTCAAAGTGAAACCTTTTTAAACTGTGGCCTAAAGGAATAATAAGTGGAGTATAAGAATTCCCAGGATGAAATTTTTATATAAATGATACATGGCTCCTGGACAGGAGTATACACAAATATTTCTGGGTTTTTTTCTTATATTTTTATTGAATTAATTGTGGTCTACTTGATTTTACCATCTATCCTGAGTATAGCAATTGCGTGGCTGTGTTTGAGACACCACTATAAATATTAGGAGAAAAGGCCAGGCGGAAAAGATGATGTTCATAGATAGGAAACTCGTCTAAGCAGCAAGATGGAGAGAGGATAATAAATCTCGATGCGTTTTCTTGTTAAGATGTCTCACACTCTGGAATCTGGAGTCTAAATTCTAATCCCGAACATACAGTGAGATAAAAAGTACGTGGGACATGTTTACTTGTCCTAAAAACAGATTAGAGCTCTCTGTGTTACTCATTTCTGTCTCTCTGCCAGGTCAGGGCCGCTGAGACCATGGGACTCTCTCGTGCCTCGTGGGGGAAGGTCCGTCACCTTCCTCAGCTCAGACTCCGGCTTCAGTGAGTGGCCAGGGTGACACCCCCCTTTGGGCCCCATAACATGCTGTCCTCGAGAGGCTCCCCACGGAAGCTCACTGCACCAAAAGGCAGGCTACTGTTCCTTTTCAGTCTTTCCATCTAAATGAAAACCTCTCCCAGCCTGTCTTTAACCCCTTCACCCCCGACGCTCAGGCTCTCTGGTAACATTTACGGACCCAGACTCTGCCCAGGACAAGCTGTGGCTTTCCCCTCTACATCCCTTCTGCTCCTGAGAACCACACTCACCCAGGAATATGGTCCCTGGACAGAGGAAAAACATAGGCTTGGAAAGATGAGCATCATTTGTCCAAATGTCCCCCAAGTGTCAGCAGCTTACGGGGAATGCAGACTGTTACTGCGTCCCCGGCCACCTGCAGATGGGCCTCCTCGTCCCCATGGCCGAGATGCTGCCTTCGCAATTTGCTTTTGTACTTTTCTCATGACCTTCATGTGAGCACAAGACGTTTTTTGCTTTTGCTTTAGACCTGGATCTGTTTTTGTTTTGTTTTAAGTAAAACCATCTTTTGCTTTCTATAATGATCTCTGTACAAGACTTCTCACAAAAGCTATTGTGGGGGTTCTGTTTTAACTGAAAGACATTTTAGAAGTTGTGTAGTCAGGGCGCCTGGGTGGCTCAGGTCATGATCCCAGGGTCCTGGGATGGAGCCCCCCCACATCAGGCTCCTTGCTCAGCGGAGAGCCTGCTTCTCCCTCTCCTTCTGTTTGTCGCTCTGCATACTTGAGCTCTATCTCTTCATCAAATAAATAAATAAAATCTTAAAAAAAGAAGAAGAAGAAGTCGTGTAGTCCAGTTTCCTTATTTTGCAATCAAGTAATTAAGGACCAAAGAGATAAGTAATTCAGCTAACAGGACTTCATTCAATTTGTGGACCACTGGGAGCAGGACCCCGGCCCACACTCTCCTATCAAGCACTGACTCAGCTTATCTTGTGAAGCTGTCATTTCATAAATTATTCTTTTGACTACCAATATGGCATATTCTAGAAACTTTAAAAATCTTTGCCTTTCAATGTCAAAATTAATTTGTATGACTATAAAGCCTACTCATTCTTCATTGAAATAACATTATCAGTTAAATTTTTTATGGTGAAAAATGGGAGATTTTGTTGCAAAAATAAAGATTCTTAGCATTTGTAACAGTAGAAAAATAAAATGAGTTTAGTAATTCCAAAGCATTATGTTTGTGTAGGTGGGGAAGAAGGATGACTGGGCACATCCGAGTAAGCCCCCTACCTGGGTGAGTAGGACTGTGACAACCTTAGCTTCCTGGTTTTGACAATACACCTCGGTTATGTAAGGTATGATCATGGGACAAACTGGGTGAAGGGAACACAGAAACTCTCCGTCCTATTTTTGCAACTTCTCATGAGTCCTAAACTATTTCAAAATAAAAAGTTATTTTTAGAAAAAGTATTGATATATTGCTATGACAACTGGTCCTGAAAATTTTGTGTCCAAAATGACTGTGCCGTTGAGTTCTTCCTTTCAAGGACAGGACAATCCCTGCACTCCAAACCCAGCACCCCCCTTCCCTGGCCCAGCTCCATCCTCTGTCTCCCGAGGAACCAACTTCAAACCTCAGGGGGTTAACTAGAGTGGTACAGGCTGGCCTAGAGTGGAGAACTCCTTCTTACCACTACGTCCTTGAGGAAACGCTCCTGTGCTCCGGGGCCCAATTTACAAGTGCGCTTTAGGAGCCCTGCCCATTTGTGAATTGAGGGTTGTTTTGTGTGTGTGCTGTCTTGAGTGTGACCTTGGGTTCAGTGCAAAGGGCAAGTGAAACCAAAACCATAAGCTATGGATTTCTTCCGTTTTGAAATGAGCATTTGTCTTGGGACGGACAAAGAAGGAAGGGTGGCCAATAGGTGATCAATTATATCTTGTCAAAGCCCAAGTCTTAGAAGAAGTCTGTGACCAAAAAACAAAAGCACAAACAAAAAATTAAAAAAGGTCTTTTTGTTGCTTCTGCTCTTTGACTGTGGCAGTCCTTGGCGTTGGTGATCTCGCTGTCCTTACGTACACATGTATGTAGGGTTTTGTGGAGACACACCAGAACAGTTTGTATCTGATAAGCTGGCTGTCCTGGGCATCTTCCGCCCGGGCTCACCAATGCAGCCATCAGGATTATCTTTGCAGCCTTAACCGCCACCACCACCCCCATTTCTGCAGAAGGTCCCAACCCCAAGCTTTTCTGGGAATCCCTGGGTGCTGTCTTTTATGTGCACCCCACAGACCATATTGGCAGTGCTGGAACTTTCCCTTTCGTGTACCCGCAAGAATCTCTATTACTGTGGTAGGGTGGGGTGGGCATTCTCACTGGAGAAGTACATCTTACTCACAGGTTCTGTTCTCAAGAAAGAGCACACAGAGGAAAGAGCATATAGTCAAAAATCTTGCTTGAGAGTCTTCTCGGCGCTCCAGAACAAGATCAGATGATGGTTCCTCTGGTCGGGGACCAAGTGGAGTGTTGGCGTGCACTGCGGGATCATCTTGCTGGGAACTACAGCAGGAGAATGGTGATGTGTGCCCCTGGGAAGCTCGCAAATACCAGGGAAGGACCACTGCACTGGTCCAGACTCACTGGAGGCCTCTGTTTCCTGAGTGAGAGTTGAGGGGAGGCTAGATGGGGCTTCTCTGCAAGTGTCAGCTTCCCCCTGATTTCCACTGCTCCCCACCTCTGCCTTATCCCTCAGGTCTGCATGTGTTTTATCCTTCCAAACAGTCAGGGTTCAAGCTCTTTGCCACAGGTCTCCTGTGGTACAGTCAAATCAGAGGGCATGCCAGGGCATTTGTCCCTAAATAATCTGTCCATGTGTCCAAAGCGCACAGACAAATTAGGATGACTACTTTTTGGCCAGCCAGTACATACCTGAATCTCAGCTCTAGACGCAGCCCAAACTCCCTGTCACATGCTAACGCGGGCCTTCTGCCTGGGTCTTCCATAAGCCAACCCCCAGCCTCTAATCCTTCCCAAGGCAAGGCCTCTTTTCCAGTTACTCAGTGAAGTATCCTCAGAGATCCCTCCTCAGTCCCACGCCAACTACTCTCCTAGTTACGCTTAATCCTTCCTTTACATCTGAAATGCTCTATCACTGTCTTCTGCCTATGTCACATCCTATATATATAGGATATATATTTATATACATTATATATACACACAAACACACATCCAATATATATGTACAAGGTACGTTGTGTATACACACACACACACACACATCTCTATTCACATCCCCATGTCCTTCATAACACAGCAAGCTACCATAGCAAGGTAGTTCACTTCTAGAAATGGCCCTACAATAATTCTACGTCATTTATTTGCTGGGTGTCTCAGACACATCACAGACCTCCACTGAGTCTCAGTGCCATTCTTACTGAAATGAGAGTAAAGAACAGTATCAAGGCCACAGGATTATAGGGAGAAATAAAAGGAACCTGGAAGCTGACTGCTTAGCACGGCATTGGACAAAAGGAAGGGTTCCATGTTAACTGTTCTCTAGGCTGCTCTCAATCCTGCCTCCTCCAGTCTCCTACCTACATTTACTTCTCTGGACTCCGGGGCATTTACCGCCTTGTCCTAGTGCCCACCCTCAATACCAGCACCTGGCAGGAGGTACTGTTTCTAACCGTGCCCTGCAAATTGTTAGCGTCTCCTTAACCTCCCTGACGAACAATACTGCATTCTGGAATTCTCTCGTATATATTTCCCAGCGTAATGCTGGACTTTTCACAAGGTATTCTACAAAGAATCCACTGGGTCTCTGTGCCTCTTTAAGGGAAACTGAATGACCCCTTCAGTTAATCGTTCCGCATACTCATATTCTCTGAAACACTATTTTTTTAAGACTTTGATTTAATAATACTTTCGCCTAGATACAAGTGAGAAAAACAAATTAGTCCTCTGTGGTTTCCAGAGACCAGGCTTCCCTGTTTATCCAAGAGCAAGAAAGCCATGAGCTCACATTATCAAAATGGGCCCAGATGCCTGACGCTGTTCCTAATTATTGCTCCACTGACGTTTTCTGATGTGCTTCTGATCTGCCCGTCATGAGTTGGTAACGCCAAAAAACAAGTTACAAAGGAAACTTGGCAGGGCGCCGGGTGATTTATGCCTTAGCGACCTTGCAGGTTATTATATAGACCCAGTCTGGGAGGTCCTCCGATTGCCTTGATGGTAGATGTCGGTGGAGAGGAGCGCCTTTTAGGCACCAGATACAACGACAGACAAGCTGATTTTCGAGAACGCGTCCCAGTCGGCTATTTTATGACTGTGAAATCTCCGCTGGAGAACCTCAAACAAATCTCCGCAGATGTTTGTCTGAAGTGATTAGCATAATCCCAGCTCAGATGTTCGGTGACGCAAACTCCATGGGAATCATAATTCTGAGGAGGACTTTTCAGAGGGCCAGTCCCTTCTTCATGGCATTTGTTAACACAAATATTTAGGAAATGTGGCCTGGGGAAAAAAAAATGTGAAACTGAGCTTGAACTACTAGCTCTGCGGTGGGAGCTGAGATTAGCATTATCCTTTCAGGAAAGCACTGCTCATGGATGGGCGCAGTGGAGACGGTCCCGGCGTTGGGGGAATAAAGAGCGTGAGCCATTTAACACGGTGTTAGCTCACTGGTAGGAATCAGCTAGGCGGGTGGATTTTTTTACATGATGAAGTACCTTTCAACTTTTAAACAGGATCTATGGATTATGGTTTTGGAGGCACATGTAGATACACACTAGATTTCCGAAATCTCCAATTTAAATACCTAAAATGTTTAGGTTTAAAGTCTGCCATCCAGACATGTTGGAAAATAATTCTTGTCCTTTCTGACGGAGGCTGGCGTGAAACCCCAAAGGAGGCAAGACCTGACTTGAACCCACTGACATTTCAAATAAATCAACATAGTAACCTTATAGATCTTATTTTGTTGAATTCCCAAGCCATTGGGAAGAACAAAAAGTTTTGTACAGAACAAACACAAACTTTACAAAATAAGTGGAATCTTTTGGGTAGGCATAGTTTCTTCCTAATGGAGGAAAAAATCATTAATTTCTGAAACTTGTCATAATCTCAAAATACATTGCTTTTTGTAAAATAGATATTATAGAAACTGCCAGATGCCACTAAAAAATCAGGGGCTCGGAGTCAAATACAAATCACCTCTGATGTTACTAGAATAACCCCACTGTGTCAGTAAACTGTAAGACTCTCTTAGGCAAGCTTTAAAAGATATTAAGATTTCAAGGTGTGACTTGAAAGGAAAAAAAGGATTCAAATAAATTTGCGCAGGCTTTTTAACCCAGTTTTACTTTTTTACTGTAAAACTTCTCAGGGCCCTCAGGGTGCATTGTATATTACCAAGAGGGGAATGTGGTGTGCATGGTCTTGGCTACTTATGTTGACTAGGGAATCCTTCTAGCACAGATCACACACACAATGCAGCAAATAGCTTGATAAGGTCACCGTCTGTGACAGTCTCCTGTGGGTAAGAGAAGTATGGCGGGACAGCACCGATGTAACTTGGTGGCTTTATGGCTCGTTAGAGAACCAAGCCCAAAAAGGGAGATGAGGAATCAGTTCCACAAAATCACAATTAGCCCTGTCTTCATTTTCATTCATTCATTCACTCATTCATTGAGTCCCATTATTGGGCCAAGTGCTGGAGGTACAGAGATAAATAAAATAATATTCTTCACTTTAAGGAGCTTACTCTCTACAGGAGAAAGGATGAGAGGCACGTGACCTCAGATCAGAGGCAGGAGCACAGGTGACATAAGGAGGCGTGTCAGTTAGTTCCGCCCGGGGAGTCAGACAACCCCTGCAGCTGCGTGGGACTCATGGGGTGAAGGGCATTCCAGACTGAGGAGGATGCACATACAAAGGCAAAGACAAGGAAGCCACATGTCACATTTGGAAGGCTGCAAACTCTTCCTACAGCTGGGATTCAGAATGAAGAAATTCCTTTGAAAGATGAGGTTGCTAAATTGAGGGAAATTTCTTTAAGGATATGAGACTTGAGGCAAGATGGCCATTTAGGGGGTCCGAGGGAGAAGCGAGAGGAAGTGGGAGCTACACTTAGGAATGGCAGCGGGGACAGAGAAGACTGAAGGACGGGAGGGATGTTGAGGAGATTGTAGGAAGGCACTGAGAATCTGGGGTGACCACAGGCATTCGACTCGGCAGCTGGGGGAATGGATGGTGGTGCCAGTCAAGAGCCTAAAAAAGCAGGAAGCTAGGAGAGAAGGGGAAAATCTGTTGTAGGCATGTTGAACTTCAAGCTCCATCCAGATGGAGCTCTTTCACTGGCAATTTACGGGTTATAGGAGAAAGCCGTCTGGGTAGCAGGTCAGAGCTTGGGAAATTGTTTGCCTATATCTTCAATTTCTTTTTTCATTAGTATTTAAACATGCTTAAGTCTCTCTACTCAGAGAAGGAAAAGAGGGAGGGAGATGGAAGGGAATCAAGAGAAGAAAAAGGGTGAGAAGAGCGGAGGAAGAAGGAAGAAGCCAAGCTTCCTAAAACCCCATTCCTCCAGGGCGCTGCCCCTCCTTGGGCCTGGCCGCCCCTTCTCCCCAACTCAGCCCTCCACTGCTGTCATTTCCCTGGGACTCACCACTCCACTAAGACTGTGATGGCAAGATCATTGAGGACCTCCTTTGGGTGCGCCACTCGCAACAACATGGGTAGACCCAGGAAGTACAATGTTAAGTGAATTAAGCCAGTCAGAGAAAGACAAATACCCTATGATTTGACTCATGTGTGGAATTTAAGAAACAAAACAAACAAAGTGGGGGAAGGAGACAAACCAAGAAACAGACTCTTAACTATAGAAAACAAACAGATGGTCACCAGAGGGGAGGGGAGGGCAGCGGGGGGATGGCGGAAATACACGATGGAGGTTTATGGACATTTATCACGACCAGTGCGGAGTAATGTATGGAGGTGTTGAATCATTATATTGTACACCTGAAACTAAGATAATACTGTATGTTAACTACACCGGAATTTTACAAAATCTTTTCAGCTAAATCCAATGAATAAGAACTCCATTCATCTTTGACTTCCTAGCCAACTTCGGTGCTACTGAACCCTTCCTCCTTCTGGAAGCACTTCCTTCCCTAGGATTCTGTGAGGCCCCCAAACCCACTCCTTAGACTTCTTGTCGGGTCATTTCCTCCTGTCCCCTCCTTCCACGTGGACATGCCACAGGCTTCCCTGCAAATTCCTCTCCTCTTCTCATTCTAAAACTCTCCTTGGGCAGTCTCAACAGCCCCATGGCTCCAACTATTCATATTAAGGCAGTGGTGGCTGCAGGAGCAAATGTACCCCAAATATACCGTGGCTCAGAGCTAATGAGTGCTTGCTTTTGTACATTCGAGGTGCACCTCAGAGCCTTGTCCTCTCATGTCCCCAGATTCACCACTCTCTTCCTCCCACACTCCCTCTTCCTACCTCATTTTGGGAGGCAGAATCTTTGTTTGTTTGTACTCCCTCTACTCTTACCACTTTTGGTGGAATAGAAACTGGAATGTTCTCGATATTTTTCACACACTTCATCTCATTTAAACTGTTATGCTATTTTTAACAGAGAAAACCAAGATTTAGAGACCATTAATTCACCCAAAACATAACAAGGACAGAACCAGAATCCAAGCCTGTCAGACTCTAAATCTGATGGCTTTCCCACCTGGTCGTGCTATTTTTTCTCTTTCAGAAAGACTGAAGTTCAAACAAGATGGTTGAAGTTCCTCAACCATCCGTAAGAGATAGTGTTGAGATTCAGACTCAGGTTTATAAGTCTGCAACCAAAGTTCAAAGTCCTTTTTATATTAGTCTATTTTGTATCTTTATCAACATTCACCATGAGTTTCCCAAGTTCCTGACTCTACATGTGCAAAGTAATTGACGTTTGACCAAAAGGGACTCAGACAGAGCCCCAGGGAAAGCCCAGGGATCACTGCCGATGTCAGCCACACTCTGTTTGGCTCGGTCTCAGGAAAGGTCCTCCTTTACTGCTCTAAATGACAAATTGCTACTTCCTGAATTCTCGAGTCAACCTGGCCAAGAATACAGAAAATAGAATTTCACCCCCCAAAGTGTTGCACAACACATAGATCCTTGCATTTCTGGACTCATGCTTCTGCAGCCTCTAGTAGAAAGGCCCATTCACTTCAGTGCTTGATAGGCACAACTACGTAGCCCCCAATGAATTAAACTTAGGTCTCCAAATCCACCTCTGAAAGGAAATCTAAATGGAGTGGGGAGGAAGAGAGAAAATCGGAGGAAACCGGATGGAAATTACTCTTCTCTAAATAAATGTATTAGCCCTCCCAATGTCAAAAATATCCAGGGTTCTCTGGTGTCTTGCAAGCCCATAAATGCTACCAATATCAATGCCAGTGGTATCTTCTTGAATGAACTCAGGAGCAGTTACACTTCACCAGGGTAGCTATTCTTATCTACAAGTATCCCACATTCAAGGGCTGCTTTCGTCAATCTGTAAATTCTCCTGTTTTTCCTGTCTTCACAGATTGGCGATCCAAGCCCAGGCTTTGCGCGGATACACCTTGGTGCTTCCAAAGGTGGCTTTGTGAGATGTGGGTTCTTGAGCATAAGTACAACCAGGAACTCCATGACACTGAAAACCTTCCAAGAATTCTTGAGCCCATTACAAGTTGTCCTTTCTGAGGACAGGTACCTGATACCCGGAACTGGGAGGGAGAGCCAGGGGGCCCGACTCATGACTGTACTGCCTCCTCTGACCTTTTACTTCTACCCCCAAAATACACTTGACCATTGGAATTTTTCATTTAAAAATTTTTAGTTAAAATAATACATACACATGGAAGAAAATTAAATGATACAGAAGGGAAAGGGGGAACAATCTCCCCACATGACCCTTCCATGTCCCCCAGAGCTGACCATTTTTAATGATTTCCATTTTCAGTCCTACTGGAAGTTACCACTGTAATGTGCAACTATAAGCCTATGCTTCCATTTCTTGTTTAGCAAATCTTGGCAGAGTCCATTGACCCTCTTCTTCTGCAAAAGATAAAGTATTCCTCTCCCATAATCTTCTAAGTATTTTATGACTACAGAATAATTTCATTTTCCCTATTTAAATAAAGCTATTCGTCTCTATTTCTTGTCCTAGAATCCTAGAGCATGTCTCCTGGCTCAACCACAGAAGACCATTGGCATTTCTCCAACCCTAATGTTTCACCTTTTTACTACCCTCCATCAAGAATGATAAGACCTTTAATGTGGACAATGACATGGACGACTCCTAAGTGAGGAATAAATCTCTCTGATTCTCAGGTGAACTCCCTCACAAGTCCCTCGCCATCCAAATCTCTCAGTGGGCCGCTAGCGTTTGAAAGTGAGGATGACCAATTTGGGGTCTTTCCCCATTGATACAGTGAGCCAAATTCTGTCACAACCTCTCCCCAGATCAGCCCTGGCCTACGGAGGGGGTCCATCAGATTTGTCAGTGACCCTGGTGCCCCTCATCAGTGCACTCCTTATGGTCCTGGCAAATCGGCAAGACCATCCCATGGCACATTTACATTTAGTGGGTTCCCCGTCTTACAGAGTCTATCCACCCCAGCCTACCCACTTCTCTGAGCCTTTCCATCTTCTCCAACATCAGCCATGGTACTGGCTTTGACCATCACCTGGAATGGACCATCACTATTTCCAGGCTTCTTGGAATCCCCACAGTAGTGAGTTCACACTATATTCTGAGGTCCTTGCCAGAGTCTTAAATCTTATAACCTGGAAAACCGCTCTAAAATCAATGAACTCTTCTTTGTCCAAACTTAGGTTTTGGCCTCTTTGCTCAAAACCACAGAATCTAGTCTTAGGTGTCCCCTTCCAGCTCCCACATTTACCGTGCTGATCATTCTTCTTTGGGGTAATCCCTTTCCTCCCTCATCAGAATCAGTGCACCCCTTGTCTCTGTGCTCTGCAGTTGAACCTTGCTATAGACCCGGTGCTAGGAGGGGAGGTGGCTATGGAGCTGAGGGGCCACATATTGTCTTATGAGGCAGCAGCCTCCTCATTGTTTGCAAATAAAAGGGAGGGTAAGCCACTTCCATAGGCTCAGAGGAATCCGCAAGAATCCAGATTCAAGATGAGGGAAGATGGGGTGAGGGGAGGAGGGGCGTGGCAGGGAGCTTGATCTCCGCAAAAATGGTGGAGCAGAAACTTCCAAAAGTCCATCCTTTCATAAAAGCAATGAAAAAAACCGACAAAAACTAGCAGAATCAGCGTTTCGGAACTCTGGAAACTAACGAAAAGCTTGCAGTAACCAAGGGAACATTTACTCAAGAAAAACAGTTAAATCTTGGCCAAAAAAAAAGACAAGCTTTGTGGCTTTTAAATTTAGCCAAATCCCACCCACCATGCCCCAGGCCAGTGATAGCCTTGAGAACCCCATCCTGTATCCCTGCCACAGTACAGCGGGAGCAGAACAGACTTATTCACAAAGAATTGTATTAATTGTTCTGATCAGTCTGCTGGATCCCTGGAAGACCAGCTCAAAATGCTTTCCCTCATGGGGCCTGACTTGGAACACACCTAGAGTTAAAGCCACTCTCTGGAAGCATTTGTCAAAAACATTTACAGACAAATAAAAAAAAAAAAATTAAGAGGTAATAAGTGAGTTCAGAAAAGTGGCAAGATACCAGGTCAATATGCAACTATCAGTTGTATTTCTATCCACTAACAATCTACAACCCAAAAATGAAGTTTAAAAAATTCTTATAACAGCAGCAAAAATAATAAAATATTTAGAAATAAATGTAATCACAAAAGTGCCAAAAACTTGTACGTCAAGGACTATAAAACATTATTGCAAAATACTAAAGAAGAACTAAATAAATGGAAACATATCTCTTTTGTGGATTGGAAGACTTAATATTGTTAGAATGACAATATTCTCCAAATTGCCCACAGATTCCACTCAATCTCTATCAAATTTCCAATATGTTTTTTGCAGATGGACAGGATGATCCTAAATCTCACATGGAAAATATAAATGACCCCAATTACCTGAAAGACATTTTAAAAAAGAACAAAGTAATATGTTTCAAAACATACTAAACATACTAAAAAGTTACAGTTTTCAAAATACTGTGATATGGGTTTCAAATAAACACATAAACCAATGGAATAGAAGTGAAAAGTCCAGAAATTAGCCCATACATCTGATAGACTGATTTTTGTCAAGGATGCCAAGACCTTCAAAGGAGAAAAGAATCTTTTAATACATGGCACTAGAACAACTGGAAATCTACTTGCAAAAGAATGGATTTGGAGTCTCACCTCACACCATATACAAAATTAACTCAAAATGAATCAGAGACCTCAAGAGAGACCTAAAATCATAAACTTCTTAGGAGGAAATGTGGGTGTAATTTTTAGTGACCCGGGGCATGCCACAAGCTAGAAGAGCTGTAAAACACTATGCTACATGATAGAAGCTCCAACATCACATTTCATAAGACTCCATTTGTATGAAATGTCCAGAATCGGCAAATTTATAGAGACAGAGAGTAAATTAGGGGTTTCCAGGGCATGGGAGGAAGAGGAAATTGGGGGTGGCATGGTTTCTTTTGGGTATGATGACAATATTCTGGAATTAGATTGTGGTGATGGATGCACATTTTGAATACAGTAAATACCACTGAATTGCAGACTCAAAATCATTATGATGGCGATTTTATCTCCAAAAAATGTTTTGATCTATATTTTAAAAATATTTGGAGGAACACTGACTTCTTGTCCTTATTCCATGAGTCCTGCCTGGTCATATTCTTTCCTGTGAGTTTCCCAAGTCTGGCATTACATCCTGCCTTGGTTTGCACTTAACCTTCTCTGGAGCTTAGCTACTCTGATAATTAAGTTTGGGTTGTCATAGCTCAGCTTTGTGTTCCCTGCTGCTGCAGGAGATGGGAGCATCTTGGTATGTTACCCAAGGTGGTTTTCAGTTGCTTGTTAAGCAATCTCAGTCTGTATTTTTCTCTTAAATACCTGATATACCACATCACCTATATTATAGCACATCTCTCTTCCTATTATGCCAACCTAGTCCACCACCAGAGAAAGTTTAAACCATTAGACTATTGTCTTCTGCCAGGGGCTATGAGGGGTCCTCACTGTCAGCCAGACAAGTGAGTGTGCCCACTCCAAAACTCCATTCTTTTCCCACCTGTTTGCTCAGCACATTCTGGCTACCGATTGTTGCAGATCGGGTTCCCTGGAAAAGTCTTTGTGATGAAATCTAGCTTGCACAGGGCTTGTTCAGGAATGCCCGTGAGAGCGATGCCTGGGGAAGAAAGGAGAAAGAAGAAGAATGGAGCATAGGGAGAGATTGAGCTGCATTGCTGGTCCAATAGCAGCCTCAGAAGACCCGCAGAAACTTCTAGAACTACACTGGTCCTCCAGAGTTCTCCTGAGTGGGACAAATTAGCCAGAACTTTATATTTCTCAATTGATCAGTCATTTCACATGTGCTGCCCAAGGAAGGGGAGGGCAAGTCGGCTCTCAGTAGGTAACATCTGCCAATGGCACTCCCAGCCCCTGGGGCAATGAGCCTCTCATTGAAGGGGCAGGTAGGAGTCACAGCTCAGCATCTGTCAGTCCTCCACTGGTTTTCTCTCTTCCAGCTGTTCCCGTAGGATTACAAAGCAAACCCTAAATTCCTCACAATCTACTCAGAGTTCGTATTCCACCACTTCTTAGAACCTATAAGAACCCTGTTGCACTATTGTTCCATTTAGCACCATCCTTGGTTCTATTGTTGTCACAGCTACATCCTTTATAACCACCCCCACAGGGGTACATATATTAAGTCTTTTAAAGAAATCAAGAGAGTTAAAACTAGGTATTCCTTTATACTTTCTGACATATTTACTATTCCTGGTGCTCTCTCTCTCTCTTTTTTCCCTGTAGCTCTAAATGGCTCTTTGGGGTCAATTCTCTTCAGCTTGAAGAACATCTTCTAATTCTTATAATGTAGATCTGCTGGTAACAGAGTCTGTCAATTGTCAGACATCTGAAAGGGTCTTCACCTTTGTTTTTGAAGGGTAGTAATTAATTCATTCATTCATTCATTCTTGGTTGGCTGGTATTTTTATTATGCACTTTCCAGTTGTTGCTCCATTATACTCTTGTCTCCATTTTTTCTGCTGTGAGGTCAGTCACTATTCATATTTTTGCTTCCCTATAGTAATTGTGGGCTTGTTTGGTTTTTTGGTTTGTTTTCCATTTCCAAGATTTTCTCTTTATTTTTGATTTTCAGCAGATTGACTACAACATGCCAAGGTGTGAGTTTCTTGGTATTCATCCATCTTTGGTTCACTGAACTATTCAGATCTATAAGGTTATGGGTTTTCATCAATTTGAAAACATTTCAATTTTTAGTTTTTCAAATAATATCTTTTTGCCCCACATTTCTCCTCCTAGCACTTAAGTTACACATTTTTAGATTGCTTTATCTCATCTCACAAGTTAACATCTTTTCAGTCCATTTCTTCTGTTTTTTTAGAATTGTTTTCATTAATCAATCTGCAAGTTCACTGACTATTTTGTTTCATGTAATCTGCGCTTAGGTCTATCCAATTTTCATTTCGGATATTTTACTTTTCAGTTGTAAAATGTCCATTTGGTTCTTTTTACAGTTTCTATTACTCTACTGAAATATTGTAACTATCTTTTTATTATAAGCAATTTTGCCTTTAATTCCTTAATATATTTATAATGGCTTTTTAAAATTCCTTGTTTCGTTCTAGTTATCACATTTGGGTTATTTCAGGATAATTTTCCATTGGCTTCTCTTGTCTTGATTATGGGTCACATTTTCCTGCTTATCACATGTCCCTTGATTTATGACTTTATGCTAGAATTATGAATGCGGCATTGTTAAGACTCCAAATTTTGATGACTTCATCTAGCAACTATCTATTTTTGTGCCAATAGGCAGTTAATTTATTGGTAGATCAGGCTGATTCTTATGAGGCTTGATTTGAAACTTGATTAGGATGAGTTTAGAGTAGCCCATACTCTAACCAGAGTAGCCGTGCTTGTAAGTGTGGCCTTTCCTATGCGTTAGCTGAAAGCAAGGATGTTCGGTGAGCTCTCTCTACTCTGGCTGGCTGGCTGCCCATGACTTTCAGCATCAGCCACTCTCCATCATCTTTGTGGAGCTCAGATTTCTCAGCAGCTTCTCAGGCTGATAAATTCTACTCCGTTCATAAGCAAGTTATTGTTTGGCCAAAGACTTTATGACTCTGTGAAGGTGAAGGCTGCCACATGTGTGAAAGCTTCCTGTGGGTCCATTCAGAACCCAGCATACAATGAGTTTCCAGGAAATTTAAAATCTTAAAAAAAAAATCTTAAAAAAAATAAATCTTAATTTTTTATATCTTAAATATAATCTTAAAATCTTAAATAAAAATCTTTAAAAAATAAATAAAACCTTAAGAAATCTTAAAATCTTGGGGCGCCTGGGTGGCTCAGTGGGTTAAGCTGCTGCCTTCGGCTCAGGTCATGATCTCAGGGTCCTGGGATCGAGTCCCGCATCGGGCTGTCTGCTTAGCAGGGAGCCTGCTTCCTTCTCTCTCTCTCTCTCTCTGCCTGCCTCTCAGTGTACTTGTGATTTCTCTCTGTCAAATAAATAAATAAAATCTTAAAAAAAAAAAGAAATCTTAAAATCTTTAAAAACTCTTTTATATTTTTTGTATATATATTTTTTAATTTTTTTGCATATATTTTATATATACAAGTCTGAACACTAAGCGATCTTATTGTGGGGACCAGTGATGTTGATTGTTGGCTGCAGGATCTCTTTTACGCCAAAAAGGCCACAGGAGAAGGGAGGGCAGCAGACACTTTTGAGGTGATGGTGATATGCACCCCAAGGATCGGGCAGCCTTCTCTCCCCACCAACACGGCATTCTCCGGGGGTCAATGCTGGGCAGAGTGTGGGAGACTTGGCCATCAGCAAGATGGAACACTTCTGGAAGGCACCCAGGATGGACTTTAGAGGCAGAGGATGGAGACTGGAAAGGACATGGTGGTCATGAAGAATATGGTGGTCATGATTATATCCCTGAGAAAACTATGACCCGGAGAGGGTCAGAGATTGGCAAGACACACTGTGCACTTATATCACAGAGTGGACATAACCTGAAATCCTCTGGTCACATCACACAGCCACCATGCTGCTCTCTCTGAGACATTTCCTGGGAACAGCTGGGCCTCTGTGTACTTTATAGAAGGGTAGATTTACCCCCTTAACAGACATCAGTCCCAGACATGGGACCCTGTGGGCTAAACTACTTAAAAGATCACCCCAAATGCACCAGTCAGCAAATTGCTAAGAGACGTTGGAAGGGTCCTGGGAAAGAGGAGCACTAGACCAGGAGTCCACAGCCCCACCTTGCTCCCCGTGCAAGCAGTGGTGTCACACTGGGTAGATCACCTTCTCCCGAGGGGGTTTCCTCCCCTGTAAAATCAGGACACCAGTGTCATCCTCAATCACTCCCTCACTTCCTCCCACCCTTTCTTCCTTTACTCAAGCATTAGCCGAGCTCTTGCCTGATACCTGGCCCAGAAATGGGTTACTCCCTCTCCTGGACAGCTTCTACGCCCCTATCAACATTGTTGGGTCATTGTGGGGATCAAATAAGTAGGCAGATGTGATGGTGTCTAGTCTAGCAGAGGTACTTTCCATGCAGGAGGTATGACTGCTATTTTTAAAGTGTTCCTCTTTTTAAGGCAGGGCTTCCTTTAGCAGCGTGTGGTGTGAGTAACGATTTCCAGTCCATGGGGGAGACCTAGAATGATCCTTCTGTGTTCTGTTCTTATGAAAGTTCCACAGCCCCGCTGGGTTGTCTGGCTGGCTGCAAGCTGGCACAGACCCAGCTTGGCATCCTGGGGGATCGACCTGCCTGCCCCTACTGTCCAGTGCCCCTGTCCTTTCCCCCAGGGAACACACAGCAGGTGAGCTGGAGAGTGTCCACTCTCCTCTATGCTACTGCCTGTAGTCCTTAGCCAGCTCCATTAAGAAGTTGGGGTACCTGGGTGGCTCAGTCGGTTAAGCATCTGTATCCAGCTCAGGTCATGTTCCTAGGGTCCTGGGATCAAGCCCTGCCTTGGGCTCCCTGCTGAGCAGGGAGACTGCTTCTCCCTCTGCCACCCTCCTGCTTGTGCACTTTCTCTCTCTCTCAAATAAATAAATAAAATCTTAAAAAAAATTTTTTTTTTAAAAAAGGGAGTTAGTGTAGCACATCAATATTGTGGGACATTTACCTTAGAGTTCTTCCACAGATATCAATGTGCTGCTGTAATGATTTTAAACTATCCTCCATTTAATGTGTTTCTACAATAAGCATTCACATAGAAAAGTTCCAACTGGATCTGCTCCCCCTCCCCACAACTATTAATCGTAATCATTTTAATGTAACACCAGTGGTCAGCACACGGCTTCTGAGCTCTGGTGTGGACCTGCATGTCCGGCTCTGGGTCTGAAACCAAGGTGAACCAACCATGACTACATCTCCACAGGCTCCATCAACTCATCATCCACTAAATGAGAAGAGAAACTAGACCTGCGAGGTTGCGTATTTCCATAGTTACACAAGTCTTATGGTAAAGGTTCTGACTTTACCAGATACTTCAGGATTTAGAGCTAGAGAGTATGAAGTCTAGATCTCTCGCAAAGTACCCCTCCACCCCCGCCGCAACTATCTCCTGCAAATAAAAGCCAGACACATCTTTCTTTTCAGAGATCTTGCTTTGTAAGTTGGAGAACTTACATGAAAGTAAAGGTACATTGTGGGAGAGTCTGTCTCCCAGCTTCGGTTTGTCTGTAAAATGGGTCACTTTGATCATGGGGCTGGCCTCTGACAGCTTTTGCTGACTTCTGTTAAAATGTGAACAAGATATGAAAAATCAATGTTGCTGAAATTTTTTAGAGCTGCATTTATTCTTTTTCTAAATTCTCATTTAGAATTTAGAAATTCTCAATCTAAAGCACAGGATTTCTCATTCAAGTCCACTGTTGCCCGTTGCCAACGAGTCTGTGTGCTATTTCAGCAAATTAACTAAAGGCCTTTTACTATGACCTCAGTCCCTCAATCTTTCCCTCCTCACTCAAACCCTAGCACCCACTAGGCTGGTGCTTCTCCGAGGCACCAGATACACTAATCCCCTTCTGGAATATCCCTCCCATTCCAGGCTAGGCTCCTCCCTTCTCTCTAAACTCAGGTGAAGACTTGCTTATTATCACAGTCCTTTCCTGAATTACTGCACCCTGTTCCAGTCACTGTAATCTACGTGATTACAGCCTGATAACATTAATACAGAGAAATGGGACCAGCTCGGGATAGAAAGCAAAACCTGCGCTGAATACACGTTTCTCTTTTTCTCCTCAGCCGTGTTTTCCCCTACACAATCCATTGTAAGTGCCTCCAAAAAGTTAATGAATCAGAACATTTAGGACTGAAAAAAGTCTTGGAGGCTAAGTGATATGCCCAAGGTTGCAAAGCTGGTTCAGGGAAAAGCAGGGACTAGCCCCAGCCGCCTATCTCTTCCTGCCAGTGTCAGTGACGGGGCGCACGCATCTCTCCCACCACAATTTCCAGGAGAAACTCCCACTGGTTTCACTGCACCGACTTAACCCCTACTGGGTGTTTCAGAATCTAATCAGGTGACGCCTCTCAGATAAAGAGTCCTCAGAGAGATTGGCTACTAGGCTGAGCAGTTTCCTACGAATTGCCTCTTCCTGGAACTCATCAAAATTCTGAGTCAGCCTTTTTTTTTTCTTCCTTCCTTTCTTTTTTTCTTCCTTTCTTTCTTTACTTTTTCAAAAGATTTTATCTATTCATTTGACACAGCGAGACAGTGAGCACAAGCAAGGGGAGGGGGCAGGCAGAGGGAAAGGGAGAAGCAGACTCTGCAGAGCGGGGAGCCCGGCATTGGGCTTAGTCCCAGGACCCCGGGATCATGATCTGAGCCAAAGGCAGTTGCTTCACTTACTGAGCCACCCAGTGCCCCATGAGCTAGCCATTTCTAAGGCAGGTCCTTAGTTGGATCCTTGAAATCATACCCCCTACACACACACACACACACACACACACACACACACACACTTTGCACCTGCAAATGGTCTGCCCTCTGAATAGAATAGGCCTTCAATGTCTAATAATTTCAGAAAGTTCATTAATCCTTTTGAGCAGCCCAACACACTTATTTCAAACCACAGTGCCCTAGATGCACATACTTAGCATAAACATCTTATTCCTTTTTATGCTATGACTTCCACCAACAAATTGGACTTTATTTTTGTTATTTCAATTTAAGATACAGTGCAACTTTGGTTTAGACCATAAAATACTGACCACAGAAAGTGGCCTTTAGAAGTCAGATTTACTGACAAGTTTTGTAACCGTTTCAAAGGGAAGACCTCAAAAATGCCAGATGGGCTCTGTCTCAGCAGTATGAGTAGGTCCCAGCTGTCCTCAACTATCACTGGCAGATGGTAGTCAGCGGCTGGTCAGTCAACAGTGACATACTGGAAGCACAGGGCTGCCCGCACAGTGCAGGGAAATCTCTGGAACCAGAGGAGCCCAGCAGTGGGGTTACTCCTGACCCCGCTTCCTCCACTCACCAGTTTGGGGTTGTGCTAACTCGACAAGCTGTATTCACAACGTGTTTCCGAACTTCCTGAAAGTTCCCTGAGCCAAATAATTAAGCTGAATCCTAACAAGCTCATGAGAGGTAGGGATTTCTCAGCTCACCAACATTTGGTTCCTTTATGTTTTAGTTGGAAGAGAAGCCACGAAGGAAAACTGCTCTTCTCTTTCCATGGCTGCAGCATTGCTTCCCCTCCCCAGCCCTTTGGATGGAAAGATGGATTGGATCACTTTGCAAACAACAAAAGCTGGAGGAGGTTCTAGCCCCTGCATCCACATTCCCAGCAAAAGCTCTAGCAGTGTAGAAGGTTCTCTGAAGATGAGGTGTCTGTAATGTCTACAGATGACTGAACTGGGCTGTTCCTTCTCAGCACCCAGCCAGCTGAGCCCCATCTGCGCACAGTGACGGCTGGTCTCTCAATGAGCTTCTCTCTAGCTGGGGAGCAGGAAACCTCAAACCCGCCTTGCAGCACAGGCAAGTTCCCAAGGGTAAGTGCTGCAGGGTTGGATAAACACCATGTGCCAGGCACTGGACTCGCTGTTCCAGGGCCAAGAGATAAGTGTGACCTGCAGCAGCCAGGAAAGGCTTCACATGAGAGCTGGGAGCCAAGTCTTGGGAAAGTAGCTTTGCTTGGGAAGAAAGGTGGGAGTAAAGACGGGAGGCTAAGGGGTGCCTGCTACTGCATTCGGGGGTCATTGAGGAGCAGGGCCCAGGTGGAGGGAGGTACAGAAGGAGGTTGAGGCCCTGGCATCTCAGTAGAGGGTGTACACCCTGCGTTTATCCTGGGCCACCGCTCCCTCCCACCTGTTTGCTCCAAGGAACACACCCTGCGTCTACCTTTGCCCAGCTGGCACCTATCCAATCTTCAAGACCAGGATCATGCATCTCTCTTCTAGGGAGCCCGCGCTGACCTTGCTGCCAGCATTGGTATCTCACCTGCCCCTGTCCTGCATCCCCATAGTCGTGGCACAGGTAGGAACAAGGATTGGCTTGCTGGTCAACCTCCCCAGTGGGCAGCGAGCCTGTAGGTCTGTTCCCCAGTGCCCAGCTCCATGCCCAGCATTCAGTCAGCCTTCAAGTCACAGTCTGCTGAATGTTGGAGTGGGGGGTGTATTCTTCCCCTATTGTGAACCTACAAGGATTAGAGAGAACCCTTTTTGGCCGGCATGGCCACTGGAAAAAATTCCAGCATCTCTGGGGCTTACGCACTACCAAGGCTTGATGGCTACGAAGGATCTCAGACAGCTCTCAGCACTGCAGTGTCCCCACATGAAGAACTGAAGCCTCGGTTTCTCAGAGACCATCACGGGATAGCCAGACTTTTTTTTTTTTTTTTTTTAAGATTTTCTCAACTCTGTGGTCAACTAATCTTCAACAAAGCAGGAAAGAATGTCCATAGGAAAAAAGACAGCCTCTTCAATAAATGGTGCTGGGAAAATGGGACAGCCACGTGCAGAAAAATGAAGTTGGACCATTTCCTTATACCACACACGAAAATAGACTCAAAATGGATAAAGGACCTCAATGTGAGAAAGGAATCCATCAGAATCCTTGAGGAGAACACAGGCAGCAACCTCTTTGACCTCAGCCGCAGCAACATCTTCCTAGGAACATCGCCAAAGGCAAGGGAAGCAAGGGCAGAAATGAACTATTGGGATTTCATCAAGATCAAAAGCTTTCGCACAGCAAAGGAAACAGTTAACAAAACCTAAAGATTTTGTTTATTTATTTGAAGAGAGACAGAGATCACAAGTAGGCAGAGAGGCAGGCAGAGAAAGAGAGAGGCAGAAGCAGGCTCCCTGCTGAGCAGAAAGCTCGATGCGGGGCTCGATCCCAGGACCCTGAGAGGCTTAACCCACTGAGCCACCCAGGTGCCCCGATAGCCAGACATTATTAAAATCTTTAGCTTTGATCCAGAAATCCCATTCCTGAGACTCTGTCCCATAGAAATAAAAGTACGTAACAATAGTCATAAACCAGGATGTTTGTTGCAGCTTCGTTTGTGGTGGTAAAACACTGGAAACAACAGGAATGCTATTGATGGGTCCACACAGAGCCGCTGTGATGGATCCACACCACAGGGCGCACCTGCTACTGGGGAGAGGACTGCCCTACCTCCGCAAAGGGACTGGGTATGATTTGCCTGACATCTTGGTGAATGGGAGCGGTAAGATGTGCTTCTCCCTTCCCTTGCCCTTCTCGTCTCTTCCAGAGCAATCAGCCCTAAAGTCTTTGGTGGAGCTGAGCACGGTGGGCGGCCAGCCACACATGTTGGGATGTTGGGGCCTGGTCAAGGGGAGGAGAGCATCCTTGTGGGACAAGTCAGATTCTGAACAGAGAGTGGAGGATGTCCATGCACCGGAGACCCTACACAGAGAGAGGAGGGTGAACACATAAGGGGGTGGCCCAATGGGAGGGTCCGAACCTCAGGGAGTGAGAAGAGCATCTATTTACAAGTGTTACCCTGGCAAGGTGTGTCAGAGACTCAGTGGAAAAGAGGTTCTGCAGCAGGGGGAGCCTGGCCTGGGATCTCAGAGCCCCAGAAGGGGGAGGAAGAGCTTGCATGGATGTGTCCCAGTATGGGGCAAGAGGGAGTCTGCCCAGCATGTGGGTGCTGGAGCCCCAAGCTGGGGGAGGGGGCAGGGGCATAATGTGGTGTGCAGGTGGGGAGTGAGGATGTAGACTCACAATGGGAGACGGTTTACATGCAAGGGGACCTGTCACCCAAGAAAGCATATTGAGAATATTCCTCCCTGTAAGAGATGGGGCTTACAGATAGGAATCCTCAGAAACTGCAGTAAACCCAGCAGTTTTAAATTGGAAGCAGAGGTCTTAATGTGAGTTCGTGGTTGTCAATATACATGATAAATATAGATTCTAATGTGTGTATCTGTGGATACATATGTGTGTGCACTTCTATATGAATGCATGTGTGTGTGTGTGTGTGCATCTATACATCTATATGTAATCTCTAACTCTACTGACTGGGGACAGCTACCCACCTGTAACAATGAGCATTGAGCACCCAGATCTTGGCTTTTATTTTTATTTATTTATTTTTTGTTTAACTTTGTTTGTTTGTTTGTTTGTTTTAGAGAAAGAGAGAACACACAAGCAAGGAGGTGCAGAAGGAGAGAAATAATCTTAAACAGGCTCTACTCCCAGTGCCTAGAGCCCGACACAGCGCTCCGTCTCACAAACCCCAAAATCATGTCCTGTGCAGAAATCAAGAGTCAGACGCTTAACCAATGAGCTACCCAAGCATTCCCAGATCTTGGCTTCTAACTACCACCTCTGCAAAAGGAAGCGAAGATCCTTAGAGAAGGGGAAGATTCCACGCTGGGGAAAAGTGCAAGATGGGCCGGAAACATCTTGCATGAGAAAACAAGAAGGTATTCAACCAAAGATAGGATGTGCCAAAAGGACACAGACAGGAAGGTCAAAATATATAACAATAGCTAACAGATTATGACCTATTAAATACAAAAGGAAACTGAATCCTGTGACATAAATAAATGAATAAATTGAACATTTGACGAGAAACAAGATATTTACTCATTGTCAAGATGCTTCTGCACAAACTATTAATTACAAAGGAGAAAAGTGCATGGTTAAGAAAAAAGAAAAAGAAAAAATACTGGCAGATGCCATCTTGATCCAGCGATCAAAGTGGATGTCAGTAACGGTCCGTGCACCCGGGCGCCACAGATGGGGCTCCGAGAGAGGAGCGAGCCCTCATCCTCTCCGTAATCTTCCTGCCAGCGACACCAACCTGTTCGCAGGAAACGCGCACCAAAGTAAGCCGAGGTGATGAGCCATCACGGCTGCCCCTAAGTCCGAACGGATCAGGGCTTACAGACAACAACAATGGATATTTTGTATCGCACTTGCAACTTCCAGTAAGTTTGAAATTGCTTCAAAATATAAAAGATGTGAAGAGTAATTCAAAGCAAGATGTTAAAAACTGTGCGAAACATGATCCTAACGGTGTAAAACAGGGACCCGCAATCACATAACAGATACAAGGATATATGTGTTGCTCGATGCAGACAATACAGAGAAATATGGACTCCTACGTGATGAGTTGTACGGGTCACCTTGGGTGGCAGCGGGAATAAAGAGGGAAGGAATAAGCATAAGTAGAACTTGAAGAAGACGACATTAAAAATTTAAAATGTGTTGTGTAAACCATCATTATCTTCACTTAATATAAAATAATGTGTGTGTGCTGGTCTGCTGCCAAAAGAAGACACCACGGATTGGGTGTCTTGAACATGGATTTATTTTCTCATAGTTCTGGAAGCCGGAAGTCCAATATTGATGTGTCAGCAGAGTTGGTGTCATTCAAAGGGCTCCCCTGGACCTGCAGACAGCTGTCTTCTCTGTGTTCCCCCTCACGCGGTCCTTCCTCACACACGTGTGCAACCCCAGGGTCTCTGTAGGTGTCCAAATTCCCTCCTTATAAAAACACCACCCTAATAACCTCTTTCTTGCTTCTTTAAAGGCTCTGTTTCCAAATACTATCACATTCTGAGGTACTAAGGGTTTGAACTTCCACAGAAAAATGTGGGAGGGACAGGACCCAGCCCAAATCAGTACAAATACGTGTGAGTGTGCGCGCACGCGGTGCTGATCAACCCGTGTGTTCCCAGTCTGAGCAAGCATCCATTAGGACTTGTTCTGGATTTCTTGTTGAAAAAGATTTGGTGAGTTGTGCTTTTATTTATTTATTTTTTTAAGTTTATCCATTTATTTGGCAGAAATCACAAGTAGACAGAGAGGCAGGCAGAGAGAGAGTAGGAAGCAGGACTTCTGCCGGGCAGAGAGCCCTATTCGGGGATCGATCCCAGACTCCGGGATCATGACCTGAGGCTTTAACCCACTGAGCCACCCAGGCACCCCCGTGACTTGTGCTTTTAAAAAAAAGATATATTTTTACAGGTTTGTTTCCTGAGTTTTCTTAATTCCAATTGAAAGCAATAGTGAGTCTTTCTTCATTTTAGGTAAATCCAGACTAAGTAAATGATGAGGGTTTGGGTAGTCCTCTCTGATAACAGGACGTTTATGAAACTACAGCCAGAGTCCTCTTCTGTTTGGGGTGAAATGGTGGGAGGTCACAAGTCAGCCACTCAATAACAGTGCAACTTGCCCTGAAGTTTATACCTTTGCTCTTATCATGCCTTTGTCCCGTATATCGCTCTCTGAGATCTTCAAGACAACTTCATGCCCCCCGTCCCCACCTAGATTTCTTTCCCCTACACTTTTTGGTTTTGCCTAGGTCAGTTCTATGCCTTTGGAACTATCTTCTCCCAAAACAAAGTCCCACATACACCCATGCTGAATGAACAGCCCAACACAACCCAAAGAAAGAAAATACACAGTTTCCAAAGCCTGATTTATTAAAAACAAAACAAAACAAAATCTGCATTTTCCTTGGAATGCTCATTGTGGATTTGGTGTTACGGCATCTCAGTTCCCTGTCTTGTCATATGTGCAGAGATGTGGGAAGAGTTTGGCTGGCCCGAGAAATGTCTCTGATAAACCTGCAGTTCTCTCCTTTTCCCTATAGCAGTCTCTCCAGTGGAATGGGCCATCCCCAAAGTAGACGGAAATCGAGTCCCCCACATAGCTCTGCTAAGTAGACGAAGTTGTACCGGTCATATATTGTTTCATTCTTCAAACCAAACAGGGGCTGGGAGTGTGGATGATTTGTGAGGGCGCACGGCAGCAGAAGCGGATGGATTCCAAACACTTAGCCTCTGGCGGAGCCCAAAGAGCCCTGGCCCTGGTCTAGCCCGGCTCTGCCGTTCACTCGATGGACGACCCCACCTGTCCAGCTCCGCACCTGTGTTGTGGACAAGGGCGCTCCTGCTTATGTCTGCACTGGACGGCCAGTGAGGCTGTGGATCGGACACGAATGAGCCCACTGATGGCAGAGCCTCCTGCAAACAGGAGGTGAGAGGTGCGTCATGTGATGGAGAGGTGGGGGCTGGCGGCAAGGCAGGGACCCCGGCATCCGCCTCTCCCTCAGCACTTTCTTCTGACCCTCAGATCACTCACTGGGAAAACGAGGATAGGGAAGCCACCCTCACGGCAGTCGGTTCCACCGCTGGACTCTCCAGGGGACATCAGACAGCATTTCCCGCACCCTTTACTAGCCTGTTTGGCCATCTCACCAGGGGCGCTGCTCCGTGAGGTTAGATCAGGGGAGCAGAGCCCACAGCTCCTGGGAGCTTTGGATTCTGGAATTTTGTAACCAAATCTCACTGGCCCCCTAGCTCCTCCTCGAGAGTCTTCCTCCCTGGAAAGTGCACTCCTGAGTGGCCTCTTGCTGTGTTTGCTTCCCCTCGGGTCTTCTCCGCAGACACCACACGGTGGAGTCAAGGGCTCAGCCTCCTTCAGAAAGAGAGCTCTGGAGCTCTGCCCCTGAGCAGAGTGCAGGCTCCCTGCCACGTGTGATCACCACCCTCCGGCACCTTGCAGAAAGTGGGGTGGCAGGGAGCCCCGCCCTGCTCGGCCAGCCGCCCAGACCAGATGCGTGAAGCCGCCACTTCGAGCGCGGCCCAGTAGCCACTAGCTCACAGTGGACAGGGAACGTGCCCCGTTTCTTCTACCTTCTCCACATTCTCTCACTCAGACCTTTATGGAAACCTACCCCATTCCCGGCGCAGTGGTCCGGACTGAGCACACAGGTGATCAGCATCAACCTTGCCCACCCTCGCCCGGCTCAGGATCTAGTAAGAGGTGACCCAGGAGGCATGGACAGTCAACACATACTCCATGGGTGTATACAGATAAAACCAGTTGGTTTATACTAATTTGGAATATTAACTTATTCATCAAAAATATTTAGAGGTACAGGCTACGGAATAATCCAATCTAATGGACCCATAGGAGGAGACAATTCTTCTTTTGAGACCTTGAGGCCAGGTCTCTGATAATCCATGAAACAACACACTCAAGTTCTAAAGTTTGCTTAAGCAGGAAGGGCTGAGTCCTGGTTGTGGCTAATAACCACAGTCTGGGTTCTTTGTTTTCATTGGAAAACACTTCTTTTCCTGCTTTGTAATTGAAGATGGCAACAGCACAGATGGCCACATACCTGTACCTTTAAGGGGACTCTGTGTGCCAAGTGTCTGAATGACTCCATCACCAGGACACTGACCCCCGTCTCAGAGTGTGGAGGGCGTGCTCCACCACCCCAAGAAAAAAGTAGAAAGTTTCCTGGTGCGAGTGTGTGTCTCAGGCTTCCTCCGGGCTCTGCCCCCCTCACCTCTGCCAGAAACCACCTCTCCCAGCACGTCTTCCTGAGTCATCCTGCCTTACATAACCCACTTGGGAGCCACTTGGCACACATGCATATGGTTTGTATACACTTTACCGAGGTCCACCAGCCACCAAAATAGTCAGTCTTCCCTCTAAACCCTTAAAGTCAGGGTTTACCCGACTGATGTGTGCTCTTTCGGGGGAAGTTTTATTGAGCCTGGCAGAATAGAGATTATATACACAGGCTCTGTAAAATATACCTATGTGTATATACATATATGTATCTGTAAAATATACATATAAGATCATAATCTTAACCTGTGGTTAGGAAAATAAATTGCCGCAAACGCTTATAATACCAATTGTTCATTATACACTTCCGGGAGCTTCACTCTGATGGTAGGTAGCACTGTGACAGCAAATGTTGGTGAATTTGAACTAAGCTATTTCTGCCAGAACCTACCACTCAGACCCATACTGGCGGGGGAGCTTCTGTTTACAAAACTCTTACCCACACGTTTTCTCAATAAATGTCTCCGTAGCTTTATGGTATAAATGCAATTATTTCCATTTTACAGAAGAGGAAACTGACGTCCAGGTGTTCCAGATCATACGGGTGGTAAGAGCACAGATTTCAGCCCTGGTGTTCGGATAGATGCCACTAGTTTTCGCCCGTTATGAACTCCCCACGTGGTATGCATACACAAGGGCCACTGCGCTCATTGATAACCTACTCCCCGCTAACTGTACATGTTTCACCTCTAACTCAGTGCTCAACACTTGCACTTACAGGTGGAAATAATAAAGTCTCTGGAGTTGAATGGGGATCTCTCCCTACTTCCTGGACACACTTAGTTAATGATTCCCCTGATGCCTGTGACCTGGTCTCCTGCGTCCTCTGTACCTCAAAGTCTTGGGCACATAACAAGTTCACTCTGTAGCTGTTGAATAAGTTAATGAATGCTTTCTATGAAGCTAGAGAACCTGTTCTTTTCCCCTTTTCTGTGAACTTTGGAGGTTAAGCTGCAAAAATGAGGTGTCCTCGGGGACAACGGGGCAGCCTGGCTGTCCCTGATCAGCTCATTTCTCCCTCCAGGAAATTTTTTTTCAGAGGGGTTTCAACCAAAACAGGAGCAAAGATGATGTGAAGAGGATGAGATTGTGAAAAAGTCTTTCTTATTTGTGTCCTGATCTCTGGGCTCTCAGCAACCACTGTGCAAAGCTGGCTCCCTCCCGGGGATCTGAATTTCCCCATCCTTCAGGGTGTGCACACGCAGAGGTCCTTAAAGGATTTTTAGTGGTTTTAAGGGTACAAGTTCCCATCAGGGTCTATTCCTGTGGGGCTGGCCTGAGTTCCACTCACCCTCCCCCACCCCCAAGCCCCCAGACAAACGTGACTCTAGAGCACTGAGTTTCTATTTGCAGGTTCATAGTCTATTTGCATTGGCCATCACGGACACTCCCTGAGATGTGGCCAGTGCAGAAGGATTTCCCATGGCATGTGGACTGAGAAAACAGCCTAGAAAAACAGCCTGGGGGAGCTAGTGGAACCTTTCTTTCTGCCTCTGCTCTGCATTTTGAGTCAAAATGGGGCTCTGCTGAAATCACTGAAGGAAAAAAATGGTTACATTAAAAGTGTAACCATACTGGAATGTACTGGAATTGTGATGATGGCTCATTATAAGGTGGGGGCTAATATTTCTTTCTCCAACCTGCCCCCACTCCCAGCATCTGGCATTACAACAGCTACATATCGATGACTATGTTTTGGTCTCTGAAAATGAAAGAGTTAAACTTCTTATACCTTAAGTTCTACTCATCCCTGAGGAATTCCAGGATTTTTATAGCAAAATGCATCACGGAGTGAGGAGGTTTCAGAAGTTTGCTGCTCGTGCTGGCCCCCTCTCCAGCTCAGCATTTCATAGAGGTCCCTGGTGCCATTACCCAGAATCTAAATCAAGAGAATATTAAGAGTTTCAAGTGGCCTGTTGATTAAAGAAAACACCACCCAGCACCTACTGAACATTAAAGGGAATGATTAAAGTGATCTGATGGAAAACATACAGACATCAATGTCATTCCTATCAACCAGCAAAAATCAGTTTAAAACCCAAAGTTCTCAGCCACACTATCAATAATAACAAAAACAACACAGGGGGAAAAGCTGGTAAGAAATGCACAAGAAACATACACTAATTTCAGTAAGTATAAAGATAATTTTAGATATTTACATAACCAAGTTGCACAAATTTCTGAATAGGAGGATTGAGAAGATTAAAGTATTGTAAGAATGTTCTTCTCCCAAAGACATAAGATGTTCTATTTAATCCCAAAGAAAATATTAACAGTGGGTTCTTTTTCAAACCTGAAAAAGCTGAACATAAATTGCACCTGGAAAATAGATGAAAGGAATGAGAATATAACAGGTCTTAGTATATCCAAGAAGTATAATTTTACAAAAATGGCAACACAAATCAATAGAGGGGCGCCTAGGTGGCTCAGTGGGTTAAAGTGGGTTAAAGGGTCCTGGGATAGAGCCCCGCATTGGGCTCTCTGCACAGCAAGGAGCCTGCTTCCTTTCCCCTCGCTCTGCCTGCCTCTCTGCCTACTTGTGATCTCTCTCTCTGTCAAATAAATAAATAAAATCTTTAAAAAAAAAAAAGGAACAAATCAATAGAGATGAGTATTTTTAAAGTAATAATGCTGGGAACATTTCTTGACATTTTGGAAAATAAAATATTGTTTTCTTATCACACACCCCAATCAAAGAATGTCAAGACACAAAAACACTGGAAGAAATAAAATAAAAATATCTATTTAAATTTTAATTACCTTTGTAAGTTAAAAATTCTTAAAATAAAAAGACCAAAAATAAGCTGGGAAAAAATCATTGGCATAAATCTGCAACTTCCTAAAATGTACTGGCTTTGCCTTGGTCTCCATTCCTGCAGAGAACAGACTATTTCTGTGTTGGTATGGTCTGTACTGCTCCTATTTCTGCTTCCAAGATCACTGTGCCCATGTACCCCCTGGAGACATAGGAACACCTTCCATGGAAATCCCACCATTGACATGTGAACCATTTACTTACCGAATATCTAGGTAAAATATCTAGACATTTCCATGCTTGAGAATTTTATCATAGTAAGCATATTTTGAGAAGTTGTACTACTTTAGGCTTAAATTTTTAAAACTAGAAGTGTGCTCTAGTCCCTTTAAGAGAAGTCAGTTCATAAAATTCTCAAGATCAAAAACTAAAATTTTACTTTATTTTTTTAATAAACAATAGAAATTTATTTCTTTTTTGATAATTTGTTGTTGTTGTTGTGACAATGGTTTTTATTTTATTTTTCCCCAGTGTTCCAAAATTCATTGTTTATGCACTGTACCAAGTGCTTCATGCAATACGTGCCCTCCTTAATACCCACCACAAGGCTCACCCAAACCCCAACCCCCTCCCCTCCAAAACCCTCAGATTATCAGAGTCCACAGTCTCTCATGGTTCGTCTCCCCCTCTGATTTCCTCCAAATCACTTCTCCTGTCCATCTCCCAATGTCCTCCATGTTATTCCTTATGAAGAAGATATGGTCCATATACACTATGGAGTATGATGCCTCCATCAGAAAGGATGAATACCCAACTTTTGTATCAACATGGATGGGACTGGAGGAGATTATGCTGAGTGAAATAAGTCAAGCAGAGAGAGTCACTTACTTGTGAAATTTTAGAGTGAACTTAAGTAAATTTCAACTGGGTAGTTAATAGGAACAAAGAAGAATTTCATTGAGAAGAGAATAATTCCCTTCATAGGATAAGAGGTTTCTGAATGCAAACCAACAACCTGCAGATACAGAAGTCTCTAATGTATTTAGTACCTGGCAGGTGTGATTTACCTGGCAGACAAACCCCATGAATTTTCATCTGCTCAGTTCCAGTAAAAAAACTAGCATCAATTTTTAAAAACATGTACAATGTAAAATCATAACCACATGCATACATCTTTGTTAGAAGGAAATAAAACTTGTTTGTATCTTCTGCTTTTAACAAAGATGAAGTAACAGAGACCAGGTTGCTTCCAGAAACAATCAAATGAAATCTATCAAGCAGCAGATTTCAAGGCACTGGACATCAGACAATGAAGGAGAGTGATCCTGAGAGATGGAAAATGGAAAAGGTGGGCCCTATGATCACCCTAGCTCACTGCCATGAGAGTCTGCAGGCCCCAGTGCAGGATGGGGAATCCAGGTGGTACCCAAGGACTCCCTGGGTAAACACAGCTCTACTGACTAAACAGAGCTGAAAATGTAAGAGACCAAGGTGTATTGAGTTTGCAGAATAAAGTGCCAGAGAAGAGAGAGCTGTGGGGAGAGAGAATCCTTGAGATATATGGAGGGAACCCTTCAAGAATACAGCAGAGTACTTATAGGCTTATGCACATGGGGAAACTCTGCGGTGGGAGAAAGAACTGTCTGAAGGAGTTTGAGGGAAAAGTGCCAAGCACTCTGACAGGGCCAGAAAAAAGTGCCTGCCCCACAGCAAGACTAGAAGCCTCATAATTAATGGTTATTGGAAAGGCTATTCAAAGTAGTCCTTTATCAATAGTGTGGAATAATTAGCCTAAGACTGAATGCTGCTCTGTTCCAACTAAATTCTTAAATGCAAGATCCAAAATTCTTAAATGCAAGATCAAATTCTTAAATTCTTAAATGCAAGATCAAACTTTTTCCAAGTGATTTAACTGCATTCCCAAAACAAAGCTTAAAAATGTTTACAGATAGACAAAGATATTCAGCACCAAAGTAAAATTCACCAAGCAAGCAAAGAAATAGGAAGGTATTTATAATGAGGAGAAAATCCCACCGGTCCAAACCAACCAAGAACTGATTAAATGTTAGAGTTAGCAGACAAGGACACAAAACAGTACTACATATAACTGCATTCTAGATGTTCAAGAAGTTAAGTACACCCAAATCAAACTTCTAGAGATGAAAACTACAAATTATTAAATGAAAAATATACTGGATGTGATTAGCAGCTGATCAGACAGACATTGCAAAAGAAAAAGGTAAGTGACTTCAAAAACATAGCAATGCATGCTAAAATAAAATGCAATGAAAAAAAGAAATTTAAAAAATTATAAAATCAGTGAACTATGGACAATTTCGAATAACCCAATATACATATATTTAGAGTTCCTAAAGAAGAGTAGAGAGGCGGACAACAGAAAAACTATTTCAAAGAGCATTAGATGAAAATTTTCCTAATTTGGTGAACAGTGTAAATTGACAGATTCAAGATGCTAATCCTGAGAATGAGAAGTATTTAAAGATCACACAAAGTCACTTCATATTCAAACTGCACAAACCGCTGATAAAATCTGGATAGCAGCCAAAGGAAAAAGACACAATCAGTAGCAAAGATGAGGAATCCAGCATCCGTTCCTGATTAAAACACTTCAAAGTATAGGGATAGAGGGAACATTCCTGAACTTCATAAAATCTATCTATGAAAGACCCACAGCAAATATCATCCTCAATGGGAAAAAGCTTGCAGCCTCCCGTTGAGATCAGGAACACAACAAGGATGCCCACTCTCACCACTCTTGTTCAACATAGTATTAGAAGTCCTAGCAACAGCAATCAGAAAACAAAGAGAAATAAAAGGTATCCAAATTGGTAATGAAGAAGTCAAGCTCTCTTTACAGATGACATGATTCTTTATATGGAAAACCCAAAAGACTCTACCCCCAAACTACTAGAATTCAAACAACAATTCAGCAACGTGACAGGATACAAAGTCAATGTACAGAAATCAGTGGCTTTCTTATACACTAATAATGAAAATAGAGAAAAGGAAATTAGAGAATCGATTCCATTTACTATAGCACCAAGAACCATAAGATACCTGGGAATAAACCTAACCAAAGAGGTAAAGGATCTGTATTTGAATAACTACAGAACACTCGTGAAAGAAATTGAAGAAGACACAAAAAGAGGGAAGACCATTCCATGCTCTTGGATCGGAAGAATAAACATTGTTAAAATGTCTATACTGCCTAGAGCAATCTTTACTTTTAATGCCATTCTGATCAAAATTCTACCAGTATTCTTCAAAGAACTGGAGCAAATAATCCTAAAATTTGTATGGAATCAGAAGAGACCCAGAATCGCTAAGGAAATGTTGAAATACAAAAATAAAACGGGGGGGGGGGGGATCACGTTACCTGATTTCAAGCTTTACTACAAAGCTGTGAGCACCAAGACAGCATGGTACTGGCATAAAAACAGACACATAGACAGCAGACTTCTTTTTGGAAACAATGTAAAGAAGAAGATAGTGGAACAATATCTTTAGAGTACTAAAAGAAAAAAGGAAAAAAAAAACCTTAATCTAAAATTCTACACCCAGTACTTTTCAAAAATGAAGGCAAAATAAAAAACCAAACTCTAAACAAGTTGAAAGAATTCCTCACCAGCAGATCCACGTTATAAGAAATGTTAAAGGAAGTCTTTCAGGCTAAAGGAAACTGAAACAACGAAAACATGGATTCATACTAGTGTTTTTTCAAGCTTGGCACTGGTGACATTTGGGGCTGGATAATTCTTTATCCAGACATTGCTGAATGTCCCCAGTGGGCAAAATTACACCCAATTGAGAATCACATCCAGTTGAGAACTACTGATTTACACAAAAAAATGAGAGGCACCATAAATGCTATAGCATTGGTAAATATGTCAGATTTTTTTCTTATTATTTAAATCTCTTTAAAAGATAGCTAATTTGGGGGGTGATCTTGGGGTGGTGAGTTTGAACCCCATGTTAAGCATAGAGATTATTTAAAAAGAATTATTCTAAAAGATAGCTGACTTTTTAGGCAAAAATAATTTAAATCTTAAATTTTCAACTTTTAAAACAAAAGATATTTTTAGCATTTTAATAGCTACAAAACAAAAAATGTGAATTTCATGTTTTAGGGTTTAAGTAAAAATGTATGTCAACAATACCATGAAAACAGGAAAAGGAAAATAGAGTTCTGTATATAGTACTGTATCAACATGCTTAAATGGGAGTCACAAAATATCTCTTGAAGTATGTAGATGGTAAACTCTAAAACAATCACTAACATAGCAAAACAAGAAGTTTTAGCTAAGAAGTCAACAAGATATATTAAACTGAAAAATAATAAATAATCCAAAGGAAAAAAGAACATAGGGAAAATAACAAAAAGATGAGAAAGAGAAAGATGATAGACTTAAATCTAGCAATGAAGTGATCACATTAAATGTAAATGATTAAAGAGCTCAGTTAAAAGAGTTGTAAAAGGCACATGCTGTCAGAGTGCAAAAATACAGCAGCACCAACTAAATGCTCTTATAGGAAGTACACGTTATATATAAAGAAACAGTAGGTGAAAAGAAAAGGGGTGGAAAACAGTATGACTTGCTAACAGTGTCAAAAGAAAGCTAGAGTGGATACTAACATCAAATAAAATAAGTTTATATAGAGCAAATAGTATTACCAGAGATGAAAAGGTTATTTCATTATGATAAAGGATTAATCTATCAAGAGGCTATAACAATCCTAAAAGTTTCTATATCTGACAACAGAACTTCAAAAAACATGAAGCAAAATCTGGTATACATAGAAGGAGAAATGGACACATCTATAATTATAGTCGGAGAGTTAAGTACCACTCTCTCAATAACTGATTAAACAAGCAGTCAGAAAGTGAAGAATATATGAGACATGAAAACTCTAACAACTAGGCTAACCTAGTTGACATTTATGGAATACACTAACCAACAATCATGGAACACATGTTCCTGTCAAGTATGCACCAAACATTTACCAAGACAGTCCTATTCTGGGCCATAAAATATATCTCAATAAGTTTAAAAGCATTCAAGTCACACAAAGTATGTTCTTTGACCACAGTGAAATTAAACTGGAAATCAGTAACAGAAAGACCACTGAAAAAATCCTCAAATATTTGGAAATTAAATAAGATCTCTCCAAATAACCCATGAATTAGTAAGGAAGTCGAAAGGAAAATTAGAAACTATTTTGAACTTTATGAAAATGGAAACATCACAGACCAGTTCTGTGGACTAATACCAACGCTGTGCTTAGGGGAAATTTATAACACTAAATGCCTATATTTGAAAGGATTAAAGTTCCCAAGCCAACGACCTCAGATCTCAGCCTAAAAAACTAGAAAAAATAGAGCAGACTAACCCCAAAGTAAGCCAAAAAAGGAAATACTACAAATCAGAACAAGAACAACGGATCAATGAAATAGAAAACAGTAAAAATAGTACAGATGTCCAGTATGGTCATGTCTGTATAGCTTTAAATTTAAATTAGTTAAAATTAAGTAAAATTTAAAGCCCGGTACCTCAATTGCATTTGTCACATCTCAAGGGTCGATAGCTACTGGCGGCCACTTGCTAGCATCCTGGATACCAAACACACAGCACACTGCAGTCATTGCAAAAATTTCCATGGGGCAGAGACCAGCTGCCCCATATTTTTAAGTGACCTCAGTGACATGTGATCAGGTGCTCTCCAAGCCAAGACACATCATCACAATGGATGTGCGGGGAGGATTCCAGAGTATCAGAGAGATGACCAGTAAGGGCCGCATTGTCCTTACTCCACGTTCACACAATCAGGACCGGACTCCTGCTCCCAAGCCTCCAGAAGATATATCATTTTGCCCAAATGTTTATCTTTTCTAAATCTTGGTTCACAATGAAGGTTTTATTACCAAGAATCTCCACATTTCTACATTGCGAACACAGCTCCACACACATACATACATACATATATCATGTCCCCATGAAAAGGCTCTGCGGTGCAGGGCTAGGAGCGACAGTGCTGGCTCTTCACGAAAGATGTGATGTGACCCTGAGTGGACATAAAATAAAGCAGCGAAATTACAATCTTAGGAACTGGAGTGTCTGAACGAACCACATTTTCAGAAGCCAAAGAAGTGACATTAACTGTTGGCCAGATTCTTGCGGGGAAGGGCCCAGCTGCGTGAGCTAGCACACTCGACTTTCCAAAGCAGTGAGAAGCCACAGTTCCAGACAGTGGAGAGGAAACACAGCCCCCAGCAACTGAGCTTCTTACCCAAGCTCATAAAAACTGTCCGAGCGTGAATGGAATCCAGACCTTTAGTCTCCATTCGTGATCCTCCTGCTCTCCCACGGAGCCACATTACTGCATCAGAGATTGGGCTATGCCTGAACAGAGACCAGGAGATAGACCTCAGGCACAACATGGTTCGGGGAACAGCACCGAGAATGTAGTAATTCAGGGGAAGGGGATGGGTGCTCTGGAGGGCCTCTGGCTCTGCTGACCATGCAGCATTGACCTGGTCGTGTTTCCACCAGCAGACATCAATTTGACTCTGGATATTTCTGGGTTCTGCACAAAGCCAGCACAGAATTCATCATCTGGTGCGATGAGGACGTCTCACAATATGGAAACGCAATTCCTCTTGCGGACGGGCAGAGTTGCAGTGTAAGCAGGTGAGGGTGCTGAGCCCTGGATGGCGTCAGCAGCATTCCTGAGCTGTCTCCCGGAGCTGCAGGCCGTTTCAGCGAAGGGCAAGAAGCACCTGCTGTGGCCACTGGCACTGGCTGTCCCTGAGTGTTTGCCCCGTCAGACAGATAGCTGCCAGCGCAGAGGAAAAGTTGTGAATTTTGTCACTGGCACACTGACATAAATTGGAGCAGAGCTAGAACGTCACTGCTGGTCTTTACCAGCCGCAGGCCTCTGGAGTCAGTGACAACAGCTCTGCGGTGTCAGAATCCAAGCCGGGCCTGCCAAGTGACCCCAAGCAACCTAGAAGCGAGTAAGCTTCTCACTGAACAGGGAAGGCTGGTTCACAGAGGTATGATCTCTAAGGATAAGGAAGAACATTCTGGAGTCTGCTTTCATTCACCCTTTGCTGTCTCCTTGCCTTATTCGTCAACATGGTGACTAAGAAGCAAATGACAGGACCTCAGGGCTTCAAAATGTGAATTTAGGGTTTTTTTTTTCCCCCTAGGCATCTGAATGTACTGACTAGAAGACAAGACCTCAGTTAAAACGGGGTGTTTTCATGAAACAAACTCTAACTCTGTATTTATTACAACCATGTATCAGATAAACAGAAGCTGGGTACGGATTTATTTACCGTTCGGTGAGCATACAGTCCCCCAATCACCAGTCCCATGGAAAATGATCAGGTATACAAAAATCCTCAGAGACAGGCTCAGGGCATTGGTTTTTTCTCCAGTGAAGGAGTAGGGAAGAGATATTTTCTCACAAAGGAAATGTGACCTTGGAAGGAACACTCTGGTTACTTAGAATCAACTCAATGAGTCTCATTGAAATTTCACAAAAAAACCTAGTACTTAAGTGAATTGGAGATAACTCAAATAGTACAAACTTGCCAAGCCTGAGTTTTTCAGTAGAAGTGACGGTATTTTGAGGGTCTGAACCCAGGGCTCTGATACAGACGGGAAGGCTTGGTTAACAATATATTAAATGGCAGCTCTTGTTGCAATTTCTGTGCAAACAGCCTGAGGAGAGGCGGTGGAAGACCAGGGTGCCTCTCCCAGGGTCTGTTTCCAACTAGCTGCAAAATCTAAGACTCATCACTTACCCTCCCTGGGTCTCCATTTCTCACCTGTAAAATTAAAAAAAAAAAAAAAAAAGAGCTTCTGGGGACTGGCGACATACAGCAGTGTCTGGAATATTTGTCATGACTTAGGGTGTGGGTAGAGCAGAGATCATCTAGTAGGTAAGAGACCAGGAATGCTGCTAGATTGAGAAACCTTGGTTTCAACCAGATTGGAGCAGATTTTCAACAAAGTAATATCCAACACTAACATCCTCTGGTTCTAGAGACAGCTCAACATATTTCTTCCATTGCAGACCCCTTATTTAAATTGTCCCAAATTATTTATCTTCAATAACAATGTTAAATTTCACATGTTACCAAAAAATGTGTGCATAATAAGTGCTTTTTTGATGTTTAACAGCAACAACAGAATAAAGCTTCATAGTCATTGGGAACATCCTCCTAATAAATATTTAGTGACAGTTGGCAATGATTCAGTCTTCCAGGATGCAACCTATATCCCAGCAGCAAAATTAATCCTTTGGGAAGTTACCTTAATAGTTGTTGGGATGATATTCGCCAAATGAATGAGTCATCAAATAATATCTTCGGTGCTGAAAGAAACAGGAAGCTTGTGAATATCCAGACTGTGGGATCCAGGGAGGCAAGACCTTCTGTCTGGGATTGTGGGTGTTGGGCCCACACACAGATTCTAAAATAAAATAAAGCTGAAAATGTTTTCCCTACCAAATGTCATACACCTTCATCTTTTCCAGTCGAGCCTTTGTTTAGAAAAATATGCATTTTCTTTGTCAGATACCCCGCTCCCAGGTCCACCCCAAGATATTTGCAGCATTAGACTTCTTGTATTTATTATAAAATTTTCACTTGTCTGCCTGGCTCTCTGGACTCTGCTTGTCCTGAGGAAGAAAGCTGTGTTTTTGTTATTTCTCACCGTCTGCACCTACGGTAGGTCTACAGCAGCCACACCATAAATACTAGTTGACAGTGGTCAGTAAGGCAGACTTAGTGGATCTCACTGCTCCTCGCACAGAGAAATGTTGGATGGGGTTGTTGGGTAGGGAGCCAAGCTCAAAAGCAAGGAAAGGATATCCCTAGAGGCCTGAGTCACCGAGGAATTTGAAATCAAAGACGTGGCTCTTGAGTTTCAACATGAGTTGAACCCATGGGGTACCATAAACCCCCTGGCACTGGAATTTACTGCCTAAGGAAGAGTGCAAATTGTGGACTTAAGCCCTGTATGTGATGAGCAGCTGAAACTGAGTTCCCAAAATAAATCTAAAAATGGGAGATAATTCACCCCTAGAAACACAAAAATAAGGAGAAAATACTTTTAAATGCATATGTTTTAAAATTTTGAATAGGTGAATATATATATATATATATAGGTGAATATATATATATATATATTGCAAGTGCAAGAATGCAAAATAACATTAAAAAGAACAAGGAGGGGTGCTTGTGTGGCTCAATGGCTTAAAGCCTCTGCCTTTGGCTCAGGTCATGATCTCAGGGTCCTGGGATAGAGCCCCACATTGGGCTCTCTGCTCAGCTGGGAGCCTGCTTCCTCCTCCCTCTCTCTGCCTGCCCCTCTGCCTACTTGTGATTTCTGTCTGTCAAATAAATAAACAAAATCTTTAAAAAAAAAAAAAAAAGAACAAGGAACTTGAAAAGGTACCAAACAGAAATTTAGCCATTAAAATAAAATTTCTTAAGTTAAACTGTAAAATAAACACAGCAGAAGAGGCCGAAGAGGAAACTAATCAGAGGAAAATATATATGAGAACATAACAGACTTTAATACAGAGAAATAAGATGGAAAAACAATTTTTTTTAAATGAAGGAAAGAATGAAAAACATCAACTTATTTTTATGAAAAGACTCCAGTTAAGAGATGGAATGGAAATAATATTTAAAGGGGGGGGGGGGGAAGAGGTAATATTTGAAGGGAAAAAAGGTAGAGAATTTTTTGGAATCAAGACCCCTCCCAGACTTCTCCCCTCACATTGATAGGGCTCTTTTTCTTCAGTGAAACAGGAGAATTTGATTCCTGATTGCATTATTACAATCTCAGAGACCTAAAGTCTGGGAGAGACTAGAAGAAAGTTGCTTCCATGCAAATTCTCTCTACTCTGAGATCTGTATTTTTCTTGATGCTTTTTCTCAGGAGGTCTGAAGACCACACCCCCAAACATGACACCATGTTATTTTCTGTGACCACAACCCCATCACATGGTTCTGTCTCCCCAGCCAATGCTGGTTTGGTTTCTTTGCATAGAATAGCTAAAGCTTATTCTAAAAAATGACTAGTTTGTGAGAGACAGAGCAGCCTTCCTCAGTGCATGCCTAAAGACATTCCTTTCTTCCCTAAGAAGCCTTCCCACTCTCCTGCCTTTGGTTTTTTTTTTTTTTTTTTTTTTTTTTTTTTTTTTTTTT
>NC_081561.1:142410272-142470239 GCF_022355385.1 Mustela nigripes | reverse complement strand
AGTCACTTATGGTTTGTCTCCCTCCCAATCCCATCTTGTTTCATTTATTCTTCTACCCACTTAAGCCTCCATGTTGCATCACCACTTCCTCATATCAGGGAGATCATATGATAGTTGTCTTTCTCTGCTTGACTTATTTCGCTAAGCATGATACGCTCTAGTTCCATCCATGTTGTTGCAAATGGCAAGATTTCATTTCTTTTGATGGCTGCATAGTATTCCATTGTGTATATATACCACATCTTCTTGATCCATTCATCTGTTGATGGACATCTAGGTTCTTTCCATAGTTTGGCTATTGTGGACATTGCTGCTATAAACATTCGGGTGCATGTGTCCCTTTGGATCACTACATTTGTATCTTTAGGGTAAATACCCAATAGTGCAATTGCTGGGTCATAGGGCAGTTCTATTTTCAACATTTTGAGGAACCTCCATGCTGTTTTCCAGAGTGGCTGCACCAGCTTGCATTCCCACCAACAGTGTAGGAGGGTTCCCCTTTCTCCGCATCCTCGCCAGCATCTGTCATTTCCTGACTTGTTGATTTTAGCCATTCTGACTGGTGTGAGGTGATATCTCATTGTGGTTTTGATTTGTATTTCCCTGATGCCGAGTGATATGGAGCACTTTTTCATGTGTCTGTTGGCCATCTGGATGTCTTCTTTGCAGAAATGTCTGTTCATGTCTTCTGCCCATTTCTTGATTGGATTATTTGTTCTTTGGGTGTTGAGTTTGCTAAGTTCTTTATAGATTCTGGACACTAGTCCTTTATCTGATATGTCGTTTGCAAATATCTTCTCCCATTCTGTCAGTTGTCTTTTGATTTTGTTAACTGTTTCCTTTGCTGTGCAAAAGCTTTTGATCTTGATGAAATCCCAATAGTTCATTTTTGTCCTTGCTTCCCTTGCCTTTTGCGTTGTTCCTAGGAAGATGTTGCTGCGGCAGAGGTCGAAGAGGTTGCTGCCCGTGTTCTCCTCAAGGATTTTGATGGATTCCTTTCGTACATTGAGGTCCTTCATCCATTTTGAGTCTATTTTCGTGTGTGGTGTAAGGAAATGGTCCAATTTCATTTTTCTGCATGTGGCTGTAGGATATAAAGGCCTTAAATGACACACTGGACCAGATGGACATCACAGATATATTCAGAATATTTCATCCCAAAGCAACAGAATACACATTCTTCTCTAGTGCACATGGAACATTCTCCAGAATAGATCACATCCTCGGTCCTAAATCAGGACTCAACCGGTATCAAAAGATTGGGATCATTCCCTGCATATTTTCAGACCACAATGCTCTAAAGCTAGAACTCAACCACAAAAGGAAGTTTGGAAAGAACCCAAATACATGGAGACTAAACAGTATCCTTCTAAAGAATGAATGGGTCAACCGGGAAATTAAAGAAGAATTGAAAAAAATCATGGAAACAAATGATAATGAAAACACAACGGTTCAAAATCTGTGGGACACAACAAAGGCAGTCCTGAGAGGAAAATATATAGCGGTACAAGCCTTTCTCAAGAAACAAGAAAGGTCTCAGGTACACAACCTAACCCTACACCTAAAGGAGCTGGAGAAAGAACAAGAAAGAAACCCTAAGCCCAGCAGGAGAAGAGAAATCATAAAGATCAGAGCAGAAATCAATGAAATAGAAACCAAAAAAACAATAGAACAAATCAACGAAACTAGGAGCTGGTTCTTTGAAAGAATTAATAAAATTGATAAACCCCTGGCCCGACTTATCAAAAAGAAAAGAGAAAGGACCCAAATAAATAAAATCATGAATGAAAGAGGAGAGATCACAACTAACACCAAAGAAATACAAACTATTATAAGAACATACTATGAGCAACTCTACGGCAATAAATTTGACAATCTGGAAGAAATGGATGCATTCCTAGAAACATATAAACTACCACAACTGAACCAGGAAGAAATAGAAAGCCTGAACAGACCCATAACCAGTAAGGAGATTGAAACAGTCATTAAAAATCTCCAAACAAACAAAAGCCCAGGGCCAGACGGCTTCCCAGGGGAATTCTACCAAACATTTAAAGAAGAACTAATTCCTATTCTCCTGAAACTGTTCCAAAAAATAGAAATGGAAGGAAAACTTCCAAACTCATTTTATGAGGCCAGCATCACCTTGATCCCAAAACCAGACAAGGATCCCACCAAAAAAGAGAGCTATAGACCGATATCCTTGATGAACACAGATGCGAAAATACTCAACAAAATACTAGCCAATAGGATTCAACAGTACATTAAAAAGATTATTCACCACGACCAAGTGGGATTTATTCCAGGGCTGCAAGGTTGGTTCAACATCCGCAAATCAGTCAATGTGATACAACACATCAATAAAAGTAAGAACAAGAACCATATGATACTCTCAATAGATGCTGAAAAAGCATTTGACAAAGTACAACATCCCTTCCTGATCAAAACTCTTCAAAGTGTAGGGATAGAGGGCACATACCTCAATACCATCAAAGCCATCTATGAAAAACCCACTCTCCTGCCTTTGAACCAAATCACAAGTGATGGTGGCTGACTCCCTTGCTACAAGCAAGCGCTGAATCAGTAACCTTTGCTTCTTCTCATTTGGGTGGTTTTTGTTCATTTTCACACTTACTGATTTTAGCTTTTAGAACAAATTAATTCTTAAAAGAACTAATTACCCATTAATATGAAGAAAAGAGGTAAAATTAAATTTTTTTAAAAATTTCCATTACACACTTCACATCGTGTTCCTTTCTTGCTTGCTCTGGGTAAATGGATTTGGCTTGCTGATCCCCTAATTTTCTTCCAATCCTATGAAAACTATGGCCTTAGGCTCTCTGTTCTTTCTATTCCTGAATCAAAGAAATCTAAACTCTGAGATCTGGTCTTGAGGGAATCTCAAATACAAACAAAACACTTCAATCACTTTCCATCCTCTCTTGCTGCAACTGGAAGTCCACAGATTTTTCCTACGTTTCTACTTGAATTTGTCTTTCTTTAAAAAAAAAAAAAAAAAAAAAAAAAAAAAGTGAAGAGTTTCTGGAGGAAGGAATTATATCGGTGATATGCTTGATATTTTTTTTCTCCTAATTAGTGAGAGTGATAATCCAAGGAAATGAAGAGGATGTGAGTAGCTGTTGACCCATACACCTTGCCCAAAGCAACTTGGTTCTCCCTATGTTAAAGTGAAAGTTTGAGAGAAAGAGGGAAGTATTGAGATATACTTATGCCGTGCCGGTAGGTCTATAGCAAAGTAAGCATTATAAGGCTCTTCATCTGTGTGCAACATAAAAGATTGGATTTACCACTAGCAAATCACAAAGTCCTTAAATTATAGCATTTATAAGATTCCTAGAGATTTGGTTCATTCTCTTCTATTTATGGATGAGGAAATTGAGACCCATTAAATAACTGGGTGAGTTATAGCCTATCTGGGACAAAGGGCAAATTCTTTTCTTGTCCAGTACATATACCTTCGTACCACACAATGCTCACTGGGCTCCTTTTGGCTCCAACGTTGGGTACTGACTTCATAACCCTAATTTGGACATCAGCAAATCGTTTCCATCACTTCAAAAACCCTGTGGAATTTGATCCTATCGCCCAAACTTTATAATGAATTACTCTGATACCCAATTTAAATTTTTTCTCAAATGGCCATTCAGACTATGAGCTGCTGAATTAGTATTGACGTGATAAATGAGTAACTGAGACATTTGGAATTTCCTAAGTGATAAGTGGCAAGATAATATGGATCAAAAATAACAATGGTTTAAATAGACATGTTACTTTCTCTCTCTCAGGTCTCTCTCACAAATAAATAAATGAAGTTAAAGTCCCATGTTTAGTACAGGCTGTCCAACTGGTGACGTTGTGTTCAAGCTCTCCGGACTTTGGGATTTTATTCAGTTAGTCACTCAAAAAACACTTACTGAACCCTTACTGTATGACCCTTGGGTTAGCTACAGGACCTCAAGTAAAGACAATATATTTTGCAAAATTTCTCTCACTAATTTTACAATAAAGTCACCATATTAGATCTATGAATTGGGAGAATTTTTTTATGTTGGAGACTTCTGTGAATTCAAGTTTGCAAAATTAGCAAGAATACCGAATAGCAGAGTGAAAAATACACAGAAAAGTGTTTTAAACGTTGTGACTAAACCTTGGGAAATACTGGAGAGTAAAAGTGCTTTGATAAAACCTTTTCTGCTTTCAAAAAACTACCATTATGAAATAGTTCGATGAATATTTCAGGGAAGATGAAAATGAGTATGACTAACTTCCCAGTGCTGACACCAAATTATGTAAGTTCTTGGGGCACCTGGGTGGTTCAGTTGGTTAAGTGTCTGCCTTCGGCTCAGGTCATTATCTCAGGGTCCTGGGATTGAGCTCTCTGATCAGTGGGGAATCTGATTCTTCCTCTCACTTTCCCTCCATGTTCCCCTGCACCTGAAATAAATAAATATAATCTTAAACACACACACACACACACACACACACAAATTATGTAAGTTCTTCTAGAAATGTCAATGGATCCTATGGCTTTTCTTTTTCTTATTCTCAAGTCTTTTGTGGTTTCATTCTACACTTTCTAATAAGACATGTTGCCTCTCCCAAATATTATTGTGCTTTCTTACTCATAACCTAATGCTATGAGAATAGATACTTCAATGAGTATGGAGTAGACATGTCAGAATGGTCCACACTCCACTCTACATTGGAAGTCCTTTCCTTAAAACAAAATCCAAACTTATCATCAGGACTCACTTGGGTACAATGGAAGAAGGAGGGCATTTTCACTCTCTGGGTATGGGTGAGGGTCAGGTGGAAGACAGTGAAGGAGAAAGACTGAGGACAGTGGGGCAAAGCAGGCCTGCAGGGTGCTGGAGGACAATGGAGGGCGTAACCCAGGAAGTTCCCTGACGTATATGTCAACTGTGTCAATCTAGGGCCACTGGGTACCACTTGTCTCTCTCCATTCTTTAACCAAGAGGGGAGCAGTGGTGCAAGCCAAGGAGGGAAGAGTTTGGGCTCCATCACTGGAAACAGAGATAGTGTAAGTGTGAGGGTCCAGAAGACTTCTGAGAAACCCATCAGGTCCTCGTGTACATGAACTAGACCAAGAATAACTGCCATATGGATGCCATTCCCCCCATTTGCTAGCTGTATGAGTTTGCTGGGGCTGATGTAATAAAGTGCCATAAACTGGATGGCTTCAAACAACGAAAATGTATTCCTTGAAGCCCTGAAGATGAGAAGTCTGAAATCAAGGTGTCAGCAGGGCCATGCTGTCTCTAAGAGAAAATTCTTCTTGCCATTTCTAGCTTCTGGTGGCAGCTGGCAATAGCAGCACCTAGTCTCTGCCTCTGTCTCCAGGTGGTCTTCTCCCTAGGATTCCTCTTCTCAGGACAACATCAGTCATATTGGCTTAAGCGCCCACCCTACGCCAGTAGCCTCACCTTAACTGATTATATCATCCTCTCTAACCAGATTTCTTTGCCCTCAGGTATCTGCGTCAAAGCTTATGGGTCTGCTCTGAATTAAAAGATGGGTCTTAGAAGTGCTGCTTGTTTGTCTGTTTTACTCAGTTTGGGATTAATGGAAATTAGTGTTAGGTATGCCCTTTGACTAGGGCACGTATATCTGTGTCCAAATTCCCACATCATAAGCAACTGAGAGGTTACAAATGCTGTTATCCTCAGAATTATGGAAATGTACATCTCAACTGGATTCACTCTCTCTTTGAAGAAAGCAGTCCAGCCCAGTTCACTCTTTCCTGGATTTTGGAGGGGTCAAACACCCATGAAAGTTTTAATTGCATTTAGATATTAATCGGGTGTTTGCTTTGGCAAGCAAAACTGTGTGAGGGTCCTAAGCTGCCAGATGATCAAAGAGCTCTGAATCCTGAAGTCCCAAGCGTGAAGCTGCTTGTTCAGCCTGACTTAGGAGCCTAAGGCCAAACCAACACTCTGCATTTAATTTTACATAAGAAACAAAACACTCTTTAAAGACAAGTGTTGTCTGTGAAGAAGGAAACTGAGTACTTAACTGTCTGGGTGTTTTAACCCTAAGAGACTCTTAATCTCAGGAAACAAACTGAGGGTTGCTGGAGTAGGGGGCGGGGAGGGATGAGTTGGCTGGATGCTGGACAGTGGGGAGGGTAAGGGCCATGGTGAGTGCTGTGAAGTGTGTAAGCCTGATGATTCACACACCTGTACCCCTTGGGAGAATAATACATTATATGTTAATTAAAAAAAAAAAAAAAGAATTTCCCTGTGGCTTTCCAAATTAAGTCTGCTAAGTCTTCCCTGTTGCCTTTGCGGTTCAGTGTCAAGCATGTGTCTTGTATTTCGAAGCACAGGGTCTAGGCCTCTTGTGACGACGCCCACAGCTACTAACGTGGGCATGGACGCCGAGCATGCGCGAGGAGAGAGACAGTGCAACAGGAGGAAGGCGCCCACCTGGCCAAGGTCTCCTGACCTCATGCCCATCTGACTCTGACGTCCGTACTTCAAAGAAATAAGCACAAGGTCCTCATTTTGTAAGGAAGAGAACCAATAAAGGTAAACAAAATGAAAGACGTCATTGATGAAGGAAGCCCAAAGGCAATTCCCACCAGCCCTCCTACAGCCAGCCTCAGCAGGAAAGTCACTACAGTGGGCTGGTTGAGGAGTGACCTCCTCTGCTGGCCTCGGCCCCATCCCTGCTTGGAAAGTAACCACCTGGCTGTGGATCTCAGTAAGTGGCCACCAATGGAGCTGTGTGCAGGGTCCCAGAGGCAAAGCATTAAGGGAAGAAAGGAGCTATGGTGCACTTCAGGGCTGTAGGTGGGGAGAATTGAACACCTGCTCTGTGGGAATGGGGTGACCTACTCCAGAAGACAGAAGAGGCCAAGGTCAAAGAAAATCATCTTCAAATCTCTGAAGTTCTGTGTTGGAGAGTTTTAACTTAACTTACCTGACCTTAAAAGGGAGCAAATGTCCATGTGTGTGGAAGATTCTGGAAGACAAGCTCTGATACAATATGAGAAAGATCTTTCCACCAATCTGTAATATCCCATAATGGACCAGGCTCACCTGACATAGGAAGCATTTGCGTGGAACTATTTGGAACAGATGTCTCTGAGGAATGTAAGCACAGTGCTGTTCTGATGTCCTCTGAGGTCCTTTTCACCTGGATATTCTGGGTCAAGGCAGATCTTTTGCCACTATGCTTAGCCACAGGGCCTATCCCTAACCAGCTGGCAGTGATGAGCAGCAGGGAACTGCAGAAGACCCCAGCAAGTACAAAATGGGGTGGGGCACAAGGAGGAGAGAACGAAGGGAGAAGGGGGTAGAACGGGGTTGGGGGGAGGTCTCATAAGTGACTCTGGACCATTGTGAGCCACTGTGCTGAGTAGCCCTGTGTGTTCCTTCTCATCAGCTCTCTGATGTGGGTACAGTCACTAGTTTACAAATTAGGAGACTGCCCAGATGACATGGATGCTCTAGGACAAGGCTGGACCACAGTCCAGGCTACATGGACTTGCCCCTCCTGGCCCCGCCTGGCCTCCTGTCATTATCCCCATGAACCACAGAGAGTACACAACACCCATCCCTGTGAGACCATATTTCTTTAGCCATCCCTGTCTCAGGTAGACACCAACATATCCAAGGGGCAGAGGTGACCCAAAACCACATCCTGCTTTTTCACTGTATCTAGTGTCAAAGCCATCCTGCATAGCATGGGACCAAAGAAACCCCCTCTCCCTTGCTAATGGGTCACTAGCTTCTGCCCTGTCAACTTCCAAGGATCCTGGCTTGCTGCTGGGTAAGAGTTTAACTGAACACCTGAACCAGTTCTTGTCCTTTAGTAGGGAGAGTTGAGAAAGTTAGTGTAGACACAAGCAGCCTTCCTCCAGAAGATAGCAGCCTGGGGACAATATTTATTTACATGCAAAGGAACCTGATAAAAGATTGAGAAATACTTATGGTATTAATTACAATAATCATCAGATTATGTGGATTAGATGATCAGTCCCCATAGGATCAGATTAGCCCCTTATCATACTTGTAAGTATAGCACCAACTCCCCACCTCCCCCCACCACAAATAGGAGTGATAGTGCACAAGAGACCAGATTCAAATTGTAACTCTGAGTTAGTTCTATCTTACACCACCCCCATACCCTCATTCTGTAGTTTCTCTCATCTAGTTGTTCAACTGTTTATGGCTTTGCTGAGGAGTCTAGTCTGTCACCTGCCAAGGATGGTGGATGTTACAGCAGCCATGCTGTGGGCTTTGCCCCTATGTTTGTAGTCAATGGAAAACTGTTGATGGCAGGCAAACAACTGCTGTAAGGGATATGAGCTTTTACCTCTCCTTACCTGATTGCTTACTCTAAGTAATTCATAGTGAATTTCAATATCCTTTCTCCTTGGCAAACTACACTCATTTTTGCCTCTCACCTGGTGCCCTCTTGCTCACAGCATGAAGACCTGGTGTCTTGAAATGGATCATGTCAATGAGTCAAATCCAGGATGCAAGTATTTGTAAAATGTGCTAGTAAGTGGCAGTCAGGACCACCTCTGGGTTCCTGGGATTGGAGTCAAGTGTCATGACCTTGGTCACTTTTGAAGAGCTCACTCTACTCTATCAGCATTTCTGGTGAACGAGGGGAGGCAGAGGAAGGGAGCACCCCAGCATCAGGGTCTGACTCCTCCTCAACTGGCTAGCTGACACTGAGGAAGTTCCTATTCTGCTCTGATCCCCAGTGTTCTTGACTGTGAAAAAGGAGCATTCACATCAGCACCCAGGGATGTTCTTCAGATTACAGGAGAGAAGTCACATGAACACAACACCTCAAAGACAGTGTGGAGCAGGACACATGCTCCAGAGACGGAGCTCCCTCTTCCCCCTCTTCCCTGCCATGCTTGCAGCCATGAGCAGTGGTGCTCATTAAGTCCACCTCTGGTTTCCATCATCAGTTCCCTGGGGTCAGAGAAGAGGCTGGAGGTGGAGATTGTGGTGCTAAGACCAAAGCCACAGCTGGCCATGTTTGACTCCTAGGAGAAACCACAGACCACCTCAATCTCTTCATGTCAGCCACTGCAATGGTACAGACCTCTATCATGTGATGGGCATCAAAGAGGAAGGGGTCCTGGTTCTGGTCATCCTGGAGGGGACAACGAGGTCCAACAGGTAGAGATTGTACAGAGACAGTGCTATCTAAAATGGAACTTTCCCATTAGCTAAAAATGTTGGGACAATGAAGCTGGCAGCCTCCAAGTTCAAATGGCTGTGTGTGTTGAAGATCTTACTGAGGGATCCATACATTTGACAGAGGTTGGTCTAGGTGGTAACTGGTCCCTGCTGATTCTTCCTAGCTAGGGGGATTAACGTTCATGGTGCTCAGCATCTTTGTTCAGATGACTAGATCACACTGCAGGGTTGCAGAGAGCAACTTTTCATGCAATATTGTGTTTATGGAGTTCTGACATTCCTTTAAGATGATTTTAAGAGACATTTAGGAGAGAAACATGATTTGAAGTTAACAAAAGAATGACCAAACACTTAAAAGAGAGACGAGGTGCCCACAGGGATCATTTAAAAAATCCCTAACCTATTCCTGGGACTCTAGAGAGAGCAGGCTTTACCTGGGGCTCTTGATGTTCATGCTCATTGGTATTCCTGGCTTGCCAGCTGCTCCAGCACCCAGTCAGTTTATGGGAAGCAGAAAGAAAACCCAGGGAGGAAACTCACCACCGAGTCTTTGGGCCTGGAGGTCCATAGCCAGTTGGCCTTCTTTCTACTGTTGCATCTCTTATCACTGGTTCATGAACAGTATCCAGGGATTTTTGTTGTACTCAGTGGGAAGAATAAAGAAAAGTGCACCTACTCCATTTTCCCTGGAAGCAAAAGTTAAACATGTACTTTTCCTGTTTAACATTGTCTTATCTTTTTGCTGGTTGGTGCTATTTCGTTATCTTCCCTTTAGTCTATCAACGATTTTTTATTTTTATTTGAAAACTATCTCTGCATCTAGGGAGTTCCTCGGGCATGGACCGGAACGTCCAGCGCTTCAGATTCATGGCCACATGAAGCCACGAGCCTCATCTTGCATAAATGCTTCCGGCACCTGCAATGGCCACAGAATGAGCCACAGCTTTCCAGAAGTCTGGAAATCTCCCGAAGGTGAGATTCCTATTCTCTGCAGCCTACCCCTGGCCTTGGATAGTCACGATACAACCAGAAATGTCATCCATTCTTGTTAGTTTTGTTCTGTTTTCAACTGAATAGTCAGTGGGTATAATTGCTGATGAGCTTTGTCGTTATACCTTTTGTGCCAGAAATATACTCCCCCAAACCCTTGGATCTACAGAGCTTAACCTACTCACCTAGCCAGTGGCAAACTGGGGCCAGCAGAGGTAGTGATCCTCCTGGCCTGATGTCACTCAGCTGAGCGCCCTTGTGAGCCAATGAAGGTGCAACAGATGTTGACAGGGGCCCGACAGGCTCCTGCTTCTTGCTTTTTCAAGAAAACCAAGACTTTCAAAGCTGCAGCAAGGAAGAGAATCCTGAGGAGCCACTAATTTTAGACCTAGGCTATCATACCCACTGACTGTTCAACAGAAGAAAAGGAAGAAGGAAAACTGGATTAAATTTCTGGTATTTTAAATTGAAGATCTGTTAACAGGCCACCTTCTCTATGGGGCAGCTTCCCTCTATAGTAAGGATCCTTTTGCACTCCAGGAAAGACGGGCTGCTTGTCTTGTGTTTGGATACACCCAACCCCATTCTAAACCACAGGTAGAAATAGCTAGGACCAAAGAAGAATGAAGATACTCTGGCTGGCTCTCGCACTTGACCTGCACACGCAGTGAACATTTTCTTCCTTCCTCACCAGTGGGTCAGGGGACGGACACCTAAGGGTTGAAAAGCAAGAATGCCAGATCGGCATTCTTTAAAATCTTTAACTAAGCAGAATTATAAAATCTGGGGGGAAAAAATCAAAACAGGCAGCCACAGCATGGGATCCCTAGTGTACTCGCTGTTGTTTGTAGAATGAGGCCCGGGGCAGAATTTGCAAACCCCTTTGCAGACGAGAGCTCTGACCCAAGACCATGATTCACATTACACTAGGCAAATGCGTGTCCGTTCTCTGTAGCACCTTAGAGAGAAGGTTGGCTGTGTGGGTGAGATACGAATATATTAATTTCCTGGACACTGAGTGGACTAGGGAAAGATTAACAGGTCTGCGATACGTGAGCGTTCTCTGATTTCTCCCCCAGTGATACAGAGGAGGGATTGTTTGTGGTGCAGGTATGAGGTAACACAAATTTGCCGGGAGTGATGTTACAACGAACACAACATCTGGCCTTTTGCTTGCTCGGGGCGTTTCGGGAGAGCAGCAGGACGCACGTCCCCCGGAGGAGGGCATGGTTGGAAATTAGCCTGAGCAAGGAAAGGTCTGGATCAAAGGCTGGGCACTTTCTAAAGTCAGCTCCCTCCCACCATTTGACTCTTGTGCTGAGCTGGCCGCAGCCTGGGTCAGGACACTCGTAGCAGCCCAGGGAAAAGCGTCAGGGCTTCTCCTGTCTCCAGTAATAATGCCAACTGTGGATGACATTCTAGAGCACATCGGGGAATTTAACTTCTTCCAGAAACAGACATTTTTCCTCTTAGCTCTACTCTCTGCAGCGTTCACCCCCATCTACGTGGGCATCGTCTTCCTGGCTTTCACCCCGGATCACCGCTGCCTGAGCCCCGGGGTGGCCGAGCTGAGCCGGCGATGTGGCTGGAGCCTGGCGGAGGAGCTGAACTACACGGTGCCCGGCCCGGGGGCTGCTGGTGAGACCTTCCCCGACCAGTGCCACGGCTATGAAGTGGACTGGAACCGGAGCGGCCTCAGCTGCGTGGACCCGCTGGCCGGCCTGGCCGCCAATAGGAGTCACCTGCCGCTGGGGCCCTGTCGGCACGGCTGGGTGTACGACACGCCCGGCTCGTCCATCGTGACCGAGGTAAGCGAGAGCAAGCTTTGCATTAGGAAAAAGCTTTTCTTAAGGAAGAGGCCGGTAGGGCCTGGTTCTTACAATGTCTGGACACGCTCTTTGGACTCAGAGGATCTTATAAAATCCTAGTTTCCAACAAAAACATGCAGCCTCTTATTTGCCTGGCCTATAGGTGAGGTAGTTAAATTTCATCAAATTCTGACAATAATGATTCCAGAGCATGCAAGTTTCAGGGGTAAGAAACAAGCAAAAGCAAGCAGAATTCCTGGAAATAATTCCAGGGAAAGGAAAATTGTCAAGCCTCCCCTTTTGTTTCTGGAAGCCCTCCATTCTGGCAGCTGTACAAAAGATGGACAGGTGAGCACTCATGGAACTCACCTGAACGTTGCCTCACTGAGACAGGAGATGTTCTTCCCTTGATGGCTGTTTTGCTCTCTTTGATTTGCTCAAAACGTTTGCATAAAACCATCAAGGGCTGGAGCTTTTGCTAAGGCACTAATTCCTTTATTAAAAACTCCAGTTGATATTAGCATCTCATTATGAAGCCTCATTTTAATAAATATAGAGAAAACAGCCAAAAAAGTGGAGGCCTGCTTTTATTGGAGACAAAGCAAAAATGGGAGGGTACAATTATTCTAAAAATCCAGAGAAAGCCAGCTGCCTGGCTTAATTTAAAAGGAGCGCTTGGATAATGAGAAGACGTTCTGTTTGAACAGACTTTTAGGCAGAGCGGCCTCTCTTCAGGGGTCCAACAGTTACATGAAACCATAGGCCTGGGTCAGAGATACAACACCGTATAATTTAAAGAGGCTATCCAGCAGGGCTTAATCTCATCCCTTCGTGCAGAGATGAGGAAGCTGAGGCCCAGAACAGAGAAAAATTCTGCCCAAGGCCACAGAGTGCGAGCTAGCAGTTCGCTCTAGAAATCGGATCCCCCCACTTCCGGCCCAGCACCTGTTCTTCCTTCAACATTGCCTCTTGTTCCAAATGAGAGCAAATGTAAGAGCCTGAGAAGACGCTTCTGCTTCCCCTGCCATTAAAGAGACAGTGAAGGGAAGCTGAACAAGCCCAGCTTCCTCGGGGCAGTCTCTATATCCTCTGTACACACCCATTTGCTTCTGGGTATTCAGGTTAGGAAGGGAAGGTGTGGGGCACCTGGGTGGCTCAGTCGGCTAAGCCTCTGCCTTCTGCTCAGGTCCTTCTGCTCAGGTCAGAAGCCCAGGGTCGTGGGAGGGAGCTTGCTTGGGGCTCCCTGCTCAGTGGGGATCCTGCTTGTCCCTCTACCCCTTCCCCGCCTCTCTCTCTCAAATAAATAAATAAAATCTTTTTTAAAAAGAAAGGGAAAGTGGAGTATTCACCTGGTTCCAGCTGATTTAGCCAACAGAATTTGGCTTGACGACACACGTCCAGAGGGAATGCTGGATAAATGACGGGACAAATCTTCAGATTCGTCTGAGGAAAATTCATATAAGCAAGAGACGAGTTCTTGGCTTTCTGCCATGCCATGCAGCAGGAATATTCAGTGAGTTCTCGGGGCTGAGTTGTATCTAACAGGACTTTGTTTTCTCTGCTGACCCGGGAAACCTCTCACCCCTCTGCAGTTTAACCTAGTGTGTGCCAATTCCTGGATGCTGGACCTGCTTCAGTCGGCTGTGAATGTAGGATTTTTTATCGGTTCTGTGGGTATCGGCTACCTCGCAGACAGGTAGGTGCCCCGCGAACGTGGTGGAATTTTGAGTCGTCCTCTGGTCTGGAAAGCACTGGGGTTCACCTGCCCCTGCTTGAATAGTATCCTTTCCCCAAACACGAAGACCGCAGTTTCCTGGCCTCGTGTCAGTCATCTTGACAATTTGCAGTTTCTTCTCCTGCTTCCACCAGCACAACCGATGCGAATATTTTCTAATTTCCTGGGGCCATAGAGGACCATTTCTATCTTAGGCAGCAGTTTCTCCTTGTGGGTTATTCAGAGTCCTAGGTCAGAAGGGAAAGTCATCGATGACTCGATCCTTTTTGTGACTCCCAGTTCATTGGCCTCATCATCATCACCCCCATCTGTGAGCCTGTGGGGTCCCTGAGCTCTCTCTCCACTGCCTGCTGCTTCTATACCCAGAGCCAGTATAGCCTCTCCCTGTGGGTGTCCCTGCCTGGCCCTTGGCATTGCAGGAGTCCTGAACTGGGGCCCAGGCTCCAGATGTAATTAGAGGTGTGGAACCCAGACACAATCTGGTAAAAGGGAAACTGGGTTCATCTACAGTGACAGATGTAAATATCCACACCCAAAACGTCAGTGTCCCTGAAGAAAGATGAGAAAAGACCTCCCTGTGTAGAACATACAGCAAATGGTCCTCTTAGATGTTCTGTGTCTTCAGGGAGCTAGTTTTCAGTGAGTCATGTGAATCCATTTGTGCCTTTATGTCTTACTTTTTCATCACTTTGGAATCCCAGATTAACTGTGCTGAAAGTTCCTTATAACAGGTATCTTTACCAGGTTGATGGCCAATTAGATATTTTGAGGAAAAGGGAAAAGAACAGAAAAATTTGCTTTGTAGTTGATACTTTAGCACTCATAATACTATTTATTGGGTGTGGTCCATGTGCCAGGCACCATGCTCAACTGTTTGGACAGTATCATTTTCTTTAATAACCAGTCACCCAGGAGCTCGTGATATAGAACTATAGAATAAATATATATAGTCTAATATGTTTAATAAATTTATATTTGTTACAAGATAAATTTTCATTTATTACAAATATAAATATACATTTAATTCTGAAATAAAGGCAAATACACTTTATGCTTGTTGCTCTCCCCAACTATATCTGTGGTGCAAATAAACCCAAACCTATGAGCATTATATTAAATGTAAATCGAATATTTTCTTTGACTGCGCTGTATTTTTAGGCTGGAGGAAAACTTGCAAATGAGTTAAAGGTTAATAACAATAGCTTAATCTATCCTCTCCCAGGAGCATCTGCAGTTTCACAACCTGCTCACCTCACCACCCACCTACCACCTCTGTGGCAGCAGGAGGCCGTTGAGGCCACTGGGCCTCAGGGCAGCTCCATCCTTCATGTCCTACATGACACTTCTTTACTTCTTTAGCTGTCTACTTAGCCTTCCTTCAAGGGTTCTTCCTGGGACTTTGTGTGGGAGGCTTGTGAGGTAAAGGGGAAGGTCATTGGTTTTTATTTTTATTGCCCTACAAGTGAGGTCTGTGGTTTGGAGATGACTCTGTAAGTTAGGAGAGCTGCCGGCAAGGGGCAGTCCAGAGTCTGCCTTGCTCCGCAGTGTCTGGCCTGTTGGCTCCTCACCCCCTCTCCTCTCCCGCATTCCCTGCAAGGCGGAGATACTAACACTTAGCTGCCAGGATGGAAGTGAGCAAATAGGTGACTGAGCCTCATGGCTGGTTAAATAAATGAGTTAATTATTCTCATCCCACTCAAGGAGTAGGAGACCGGTTATAATTCCCCACTGACAGTGCATTCTTGCTTTATAAACCTCAGTCAATTATCCACCCTCTTGGATGACCTCATTACTTTGTTCCTATTGTTGAAATATCCTATGCAAAGCTGGTGACTCATTATCCTTCCCCAAAAACAATATCCAAAACTCCGTTTCTTTTTCTTAAATTGTCTGAAGTTTGGGTGGTTGTTGCCTCTTCTTTTCTCTTCTACTCGGGTATGCATGTGAGAGTGGGCAACAAGACAACAGCCAGAGGGAGAAAAAGAAAGATCAAGTTATCTTTTGCATACTTAATGCCTATTTCTGGACAATATTCAGATTTTTTTATTAACATATAATGTATTGTTAGCCCCAGGGGTACAGGTCTGTGAATCGCCAGGTTTACACACTTCACAGCACTCACCATAGCACATACCCTCCCAATGTCCATAACCCCACCTCCCTCCAATATTCAGATTTTATACAAGGGTGCAAGAATCTCATGGAAGCTCATTTTATGCTACAGATTAAACTAATATTAAACAAAACAGATTGTCTTTTATGATGTTTTCAAAACATATGAACAGTGATTAAGGTACCTTTAAGAGAAAAACCAGAAGGATATTATGAAAAGGTTGTAAATAAGGATCCTGAGGTTTACACCATGTCAACTTTCTGAAAGTCAGTTTGTAAATAGACTGAAGGAAGAAAGAATGGGAATGTGGTAGAGAATCTGAAAATAAGCCTTTTATAATATATCTCATTGATATCATCATTCAAACTTCCTAAGGAATTTTTTGTAGTATCACCTAACACAAAAAAGTAATCTCTCACAATTCCAGATTTGTTACTCCACTGATCAGTAATTATATGTTCTGTATTTAGTGGCATACCTGTAAAAGTTTAATGCCTGGCCTCCTGAGGGATAAAGCCCTGATGTATAGCACTTGCTGATTTCCATGGTGTATATAATCCCACCATGGTAATTTCTAGCTACCAAATTGAGGTCACTGAACACAGGCTTGGCTAGAAATATGCACCATTTTATAGTATTTCCACTGTACAAATACAACAGACAGAGGTAAATAATCTCATGAGCATAGATAATGTTCAAACATGGTAAAATAATTAGGAAGCAATGTTTTTGAATATTTATTACACATGTTTTTAACATAATTTACTTAAGTGCATGATAGAATTTTTAACAATGATTCTGTTTAACAATTAGCTGTCAAGTTTTCTGAAAGCCTAGTAATCAGCTATCAAGAGCCAGCACCTTCTGTCTATATTTCATGATGGAACTAGATCAGAGCATAATCAGAGTCCCAGAGGGTCATCATCAAACTTACCTAACTATCTGAAATCTTCCAAAATAAGCTCTCCACCACTGACTATGTGCCAGGCACTGTATTAGGCATCCTGATGTGTTCTATGTCATTTAGGATCCTAACAGCCTTTTATTTTTTATTTATTTACTTACCTTTAATTTAGTTTTATTTTTTTCAGTGTTCTAAGATTCATTGTTTTTGCACCACTAATAGCCTTTTAAAAATGATATTCTTATCCCTAATTTGCAAATGAGGAAATTCAGTGAAATGAAAGTGGTTACTCCCAATTTTAGTGTGCATATAAACCACTCAGATCTTGTTAGAAATCAGATTCTAATCCAGTGGGTCTAGAATGAGTCCAAGCCTGTGTTTAGCCTTTCCCTGGTGATGCTGATAAGTCCTGGGCCACACTGAGTAGCAAGTAGCTAATAGACTTATGAAGCCAGCAGTACTGGAATCCACCCCTCTCCCCTGTTTTATCTCTTTGTTTTTCATTTAATCACTTATGTGGTTCTGCTGTGGGGAGAAAAAGTCTTAAAATGCAATCCCAGATCTCCAAATCTTCTTCCAGCCATTCCATATTTTTGTAATAACATTATGTCCTTATTTGGAACATGTCCCCCACTGAAGTTATTTTTCATCATAGATTTGATTTTCTGAAGGTTTCCATGCTCTAAGTTTGTGATGGTAAATATACTCTCTTATCAGCCACAGGATTTTATTCACCTACAGGAGCATGACTAGTATCATATGCCCAAGTCAACTTTGGAAGCTAGAGAGCTAGCCCCTGAGCAAATGTTTATAAACTCCTAAAGGGAAAAGGAAGGGGTCTGGTGGGAGAAGATGAGAAGAAAGGCTAAAATACTTTGTTGAAATGTGACTTGGGAAGTCTAAATTGAAGGCCAAGGAGGCAGGGGTGCCTAGGTGACTCAATCAGTTAAGCTCTAACTCTTGGTTTCAACTCAGGTCATGATCTCGGGGTCGTGAGATTGAGACCCACGTTGGGCTCTATGCTCAGGGCAGAGTCTGCTTGTGTCTCTCCCTCTGCTCCTCTCTCTGCTTGCTCGCTCTCTCTCTCTCTGTCTCTTAAAAAAAAAAAAAAATGAAAAAAGGCCAACGAAGCAGATGTTTATAGTAAGGAACCATAAACTGAAAATTAAGAAATGAATTGCCAAAACAGGGTCTTAAAAATTTATCAATTTACATTAATTACTCATGAGACTACGTGATCTCTAAATTTCAGATTTAAAACATTCACATCCCAAATAATTGTTAATGATGTTGTGGATTATATTCACGTAGTCAGTTAATATTGAAATGGTCACTAGAACAAAGCTCCCTCCAAGCAGAGCAACTAGTAAAAAATGTTCATCCACCATCAAATGCGCAAAGCAAATGACATAAAACGTAACTCTTCAGTTTGAAGTAGATAAGCAAGGATTAAATAAAACACTGGTTTCTATGAAGAATCTTTGAACTATCCATTAATGGCCAATTAGACGAATTGGAACAAAACAAGGTGGACATGATGACGATATGAACAAGTTGTCCCAAGTCAAGTTTCAGAGACCCTACTTTACAGATAGAAGGCAGGAAATGGGGGAGACCAAGTGTATAGTTCTTTACAAGTAGTATCTCACTTAATCCTCTTGTCAGCTAAGTCAGATAGGTCTTTACCAGATGAGGAAATGAAATGTTGAGTAATCGGCCGACGTCATAGTAAGTAGTAAAGCCAAGATTCAACCAGATTTCTAAGTTTTCCCCTTCTCTGTGTCCTGGTACACTCTCCAGGTCCCTCAGCTGATGAAACCCAAGTCCCTCTGACTGAAGGTGTGGTGGAAGCTACCTGCTGGGGTACTTCATGACAAAGACCCCCAACTCCCACCTCACAGCTGACATCAGAGACCTCTTCCATGGAGATGGGCAAATACCACAAAGTCCAAAAGCAGTGTTGAAAATGGATGGGGGATTACATTAACCATGGAATTTTCTTTTTCCTCAAGTAAAAACTTCTCTTGGGTGGGCAGTTGGTTGAGACTGTTAGTGCAATGGCCCAGCTGCTATGATGACGGAAGACCCAGACGGACCCTTAGGGCATTCAGCACTGTGTGGCCTGGAATAATCACCCCCTGCCTGAATACCCTCCACAGTGTGGGACTGAGAAGTTTCGCTAGCCGTGGGCTGAATGGGGCTCGTTGTGAATAGAATTTTCACAGAATGCCCTGGGAAAAGTATTGAAGCGAACTGACCTGAAGTCAGTGATTCTCTTGGTGGGCACCAGTCCGAGCCTCCTGAGTTTGCATAATTCAGAGCTAACCACCCCTTAAGATTTCCATAGCTTCCATGCCATTTTCTACAATCCTCATGAATCTAATCTAATTCTGTGTTCTCTCTCTTTCTCTCCCTTGCAGGTTTGGCCGCAAGCTCTGCCTCTTGGTCACGATCCTCATAAATGCTGCATCTGGAGTTCTCATGGCCGTTTCCCCAAACTATACATGGGTGTTAATTTTCCGTTTGATCCAAGGGCTGGTCAGCAAGGCAGGCTGGTTAATAGGCTACATCCAGAGTAAGACTTGCGTGTGGCTGTGGCTGTGGGAACAAAGCCACATTGCTGCCAAAACGCTCAGGAGACAGGAGAGGGCCAAAATAGACCCCGCCTCAAAAAAATGTTGAGAGATTTTTTTTTTTTTCTGTATCAGAGGATCTCTAAAATCTATTCAGTCAACTCATTTTCCATTCTTCCTCTAAAGAAAGCAATGAAGGCAGAAATGAGGGTAAACATCATACCACCCAGAGTCTAATATAACTTCTTAGGAAAAGGTTTTCTGTACCCTGGGGTGTTACACAGAGAGGAAATCTAGCCTACTATGCCTGAACATAAAGAAAATTCGCAGTGAGAGTTATGATTTACAAGGGACTTTATTGCTTTGCATAAACGGATTCTAGGAAGTCACTCTTACCTCAAACTATATGTACCATAAGGGAGAATATGAGCTCTGTGGGGAATCGAAGTTCCCCAGCCACTTGTCTGTCCAGGAAACACTTACTGTAGCCAGAGTTATACGGGAGCTCCAATTGAATCCTAACAGCATAGCATCTTTAAAGCCATATTAAGAAAAATTAGCATCCTAATTAGATCTTGGGAATGAACTCTATCTTTCCCTTGGTAACATTCAAATAGCATATGAAAGGAAATGGATGCTTTGAAATTGAAATCATCACCATCATAAAGGCTTCATTATCCATGAGATCTAGAATAGTGTGCTTAAAATTGTACCTGGTAAAGGTTATCCAGGGAACTCTGTGAAATGCAGAAGAAGGATGCTGGAGGCTGTTCGGTAGGCATCTAATCTATGTGAGGGCAGCAAAGAAATTAATGTACAGTTATTCAATCAGTAATTTGGTTTTTAGAACACATGATGTGTGGAAATATGTATAAGTTAATTGTATAAATTTCAGCCTTCTGCCCATTAATTTCCCCTCCAGTCCTTCTAAATGTCCTTGAGGTACAACTTGCTGTTTGACCTTCTGCCCCACGACCCTCAGACCTTGTCCGTGAATCCAACCACTTCAAGATATTTCTATTTATTGAGCTCTTACAGACTTTTGTTTAACTCTGTTTTAAATACTTTTTGATCATTTGCAGTATTATATAGAAATATTTTTCAGGTGCATTTCTATATGATTTATAAATAGTTGAAGTCTTTAACTTGATTACTGAATGTTTAAACCCAAAGGTCTGTGGCTCATGGAATACCTGGAATTTAAATTCTAATATGTTTGTGATATAGAAATGACTATCCCGTAAATCCATGTACTGCGGGCTTCACACATCTGTCAAGGTGCAGTCATGGAATGGGAGAAAGCTGATTATTTTACCACCTGCAGTGGGGTGCTGATAACTGGTTTTTGGAAAATAAAACCCCTGATTTTTGGTGTTGTCTGATTTCTAAATTGTAAATACCCCCACCATAACCCACTTTAAGACAAAAATGGGCTTAATAACAAAATTGTAAAATTCCTGGAAATTTAAAAATCAGTTCTTGCAAGCCAGTACCAGCTAACCAATCAGTATGGAAACCCACCAGGTTTCCAAGCCATTTACACACATGATCACGATTGCCCAGAGAATATTTAACTCATATAAGAAAATGAGTTATATTGAGATGTTCACCTACATTAAAACCACCTACAGTCTCAAGTCAATGTTGGATCCCTTTATTCAGGTCTTAAACTACCATTGCCTTCTTACTCTAGATCAAAATTTTGCAAATAAAAACAACTGGATTACTTTTTTTAAAAAGGCAAAGACAATTCAAAAAAAAATAAAAACAACTTTGGATTGCTTCAGAAAAATTTTTTGCATGTATCCAAAATCAGTTGCATTTGCCCTTGAAATTATTCTCTAAATCCAACATTTTGCTCACATCAGCAATCCTCTCACCCTACCCAATGTGGAATTACAAGATCTTATATTAATTGACATGACAGCAGTAATAGAACCCAAAGAACGTTTAAATTTTTGGAAAGTTGTTTTAAAAAATTCTAGAATTTGGTCTCTTTTTTGAGGTTGTCATGCTAGTCTCCCCAAGGTTGGACAGCCAACTCATTGCCATACCGACTTGCATTGACCATCTGGGCTCTCTCTGCAGTTACAGAATTTGTCGGGCTGAGCTATCGGAGAACAGTGGGCATTGTTTACCAAGCGGCCTTCACTGTTGGGCTCCTGGTGCTGGCTGGCGTGGCTTACGTGCTTCCGCACTGGAGGTGGCTGCAGCTCACGGTTACTCTGCCCAACGTCTGCTTTGTGCTCTATTACTGGTAAGCGCACTTGGAACAAAAAAAGGAAATAACTTGAACTATTTCATTTACTGAGAAGGCTGCCTCCTTAATGCACACCATCCTTCCAAATTCCAAGGTGCTGTTCACTCTTTCCTTTCAATGAAAAGCCCAAGTCCATGTTTCAGGGATAAAAAAAAAAAAAAAAAAAAAAAAAAAAAAAACAAAAACAATAACAAAACCACAAACGCCAATGGATCTCCCTCTCTGGAAATTGAATGTCCTTTTACTTTGAGCTTAAGAGTTTTAGATTTGAATCTTTTCACATTATTTATGTGGTGTGTATTTTATTTTTTTAAAGATTTACTTATTCACTTTTGAGAGAGAGAGAGTACACATGGGGTAGGGAAGGGACAGAATGGGAGGGAGAGAGACAATCTCAAACAGACTTCTCGCTGGGCTCAGAGCCCAATGCAGGGCTGGATTTCATGACCCTGAGGTCACGACCTGAGCTGAAATCAAGAGTCGGACACTTAACCGACTGAGCCACCAAGGTGCCCCAACTTTTGTGGTGTTTCAGTTAACTTCTAGTGACTGTGATGCCCTTGACAGAGATTGGCAGTATTAGTATTCTTATTCTGTCCCAGGGGAGACGTTAGTGTAAGAGAAGATGGAGTGTGGCACTGTGTCACCTCTTCTCTACATCCCTGCCCAAGGCAGACATCACCAATCAATCCCAGTCCCAATCCCACATCAGGCCAATATGGCACCCCAGACAGACCATGCCAATCAGAGTCACCAAGGCATGTGAAATACATTTGTCACCCCTGCTGAGGGACATTGGAAGCAATGGAAACAGCAAAAACTATCAGAAATCCCTAATGCGAGGTTACCTGAAATAAAGCAAGATGGATACTGGGTTATCAAGCTAATCCCTCTCCCTTTCAACAAACTACTTTCTGGATGTATCCACCTGTTCTTCCATAGTCGTCTTGTCAAGAATTAAGTACTTCAACCCTTCCCAGGAAGCCTGTCTCCTCCAAAAGCTGGTCAAACTCTGAGACCAACACTTACCCCCCTCCCATATCCATTCTTCCTCATTTATGGCTCCGAAGCCACCCTGCAATGGACTCTTTCTGGTCTCTTAGACATTTGCTCTTCCATCCTCCAATCCATGTTTCATACTGCATTTCCAAAATCCAGATCCACCATGTTCCTCTCCTGCCCTCAAAGTCTTTCAACAGTTTTGTTTCCCTGATGCTTTAGCACAACAGAAAAGACACACCCATTATCTAAGTTCTGACCACCTCTGGAGCCTTCCTTCTTACCACTTTTACTCAACAGAATCAAATTTAATTTACTTACAAGTCGGCAACCTCCATGATGCAACCACATTATTAAAAGATCACCGGCGATGTAGAGTAGAAAACAGGTGTTTGCAGGGAAGAGTGGGGATAAAGAGATTAGGTAAGGGACTATTGCCATAATCCTTGCAAAAGAGGACAGGACCTGAATTAATGCGAGTGAAGGACACTGTCAATACATTTCATCAGGTAGCAATGACAGAGCTTGGTGGAGACTGAATGTGAGGATTTAGAGAGAGGAGGTGCCTTGAGGGTGGAGCAGAGGCTTGTGTGTCTGTATGTGCTGGGGGCACCATTCAGAGATGAGGAACACAGGAGGAGGAGTGGGTTTGGAAGGTGGGATGATGGGGCAAACTTGGGATATGCCGGATTGGAGATATGGAAAGGATATGAACGTGCGTGTAGCCAGGCACGGTTGAACTTAAAGATCAGGAATTCAAGTAAAATTCCCGACTTTGCTGTAGATACAGGATGGAGGCAATCACTCAGAGAAAGTGAGCAGAGTCAGGAAAGGAAGGGAATGGGGTAGATCATGAAAAAAACGCCAAATCCTGAAAGCCTCGCTGAGGAGCCAGGACAGAAGAAGGCAGGGGTGTGGGGGGTTACCATGATGAGAAGGGGGGAGATACGGGGGCAGAGGGGATGTGGCAGTCACCAGAGGAGGGACTCCTCGAAGGCTGGCCTTAATCAGGCTGCCCAGGTGGGGCTCCTGTCCCTTGCCCAGTGACATTACACACACATCTCTGTAACCCTCATGTCTTACTGCTTTTTGGGAATCCACTGTTCACTTGATATTGAGAGACTTGTCTGTCTGTCCCAGTAGGCTGTCAGCTGTCAGAGGGAAGGTAACATTAGGGGCCCTCTGGCTCAGTTTCCTGTCCAGGGCCAGAGCCCCATAGCCATGCCCCCAGCAGATGATTATTCACTCTCTACTTGGGCACTATTATGGCTAACTCCTACTTCATCTTCAAGCAAGCCACTTTACTGTAGAACCCAAAGCTCATGTTCCAGAGACTTCTTTTTGAGACAGAAGTTACATTCCCAGAAACTGTACCCAGAGCTACAAATTCTTCACTTAGAGCTTCAAAAAAAGTCATTTCTATTCTCCCAGGAAGTTCTTGAACAATCTGGATATGCCTCTAAGAGTCCGCCCAGACTTTCCCCCTGTGGATTGGCCATTTATGGTTCCTGTCTTCTCTGATCTGGTTCCCAAGTCTTTCACCTCCTTGGCCCTTCAGCTCATGCAACAAAGGGCTGAACTGACTCTGCTTCCTGAGGTGTGGGTGACTGGGCTGAACCTGTGCACCAAATGTGATCTAGGAAATTTACGCTATGGTGTTTCAACAGAAAGGATATACTCTGTGAGCTGTGAACTGATTGTGGCTGAGCTCACCACAATTCCATTCCTAATGTCAAGTCTTAATCAGTTGTATTGATTCCTGTCTCCATTGCACTCCCACAAACTTCCATCCTGAGTTCCCTTAAGCCCCATCTCTCAGAGCAGCTGTTCCAAGAGTGCTCTCCAAACACAGATCCAAGCAGCTAGCATCCTGCTCAAGGAGATACAGGGATTCCCTGTCTGGCCAGATCCACCAGCTTGCCTCAAACTCTTACCCCCTTTCTTTGAGAAATCAGCTCTCAGAATAATAGATGTAAAGCAAATGCTTGCTTTCCCCCAGAATGGAACTGCATCCTTCCACCTGCACCCCTGCCCCCCAGCTGTCACCTCTCAGCACTTGCCAAGCTCTAGCCAAGCCAACCTACTTCTCCTCCCTCTAGCACAGGGCTGGGTGGATATTCAGTTGACTTCTGCTTTGCAGAGTCCAACTGGGAACTCTCTGAAGAGGGGACCTGCAAGGTTCCTGTACAAGGCTGAGTAGAAGTCAGCAGGTGAAGACGGAAAAACCCACATACTACAACCCCACCCCGCTGAGTAGGGAGCCTGATCCCAGGACTCTGGGATCGTGACTTGAGTTAAAAGCAGATGCCCAACTGACTGAGGCACCCAAGCACCCCCTGCAATATTGTGTTATTAACTATAGTCGCCATGCTATACATTATATCCTTAGGACTTATTTATTTTGTAACTGGAAGTTTGTGCCTTTTGACCCCTTCACCCATTTTGTCCCCTAACAACCACTAATTTGTTCCCTGTATCTATGAGCTTTGTTTGCTTTAGGTTTAGTGTATAAGTGAGATCTTACAGTATTTGTCTTTCTCTGACTTACACACTTAGCAAAATACCCTATAGGCCCACCCATGTTGTCACAGATGGTAAGACATCATTGTTTTATATGGCTGAATAATATTCCATTATATATATATATATATATATATATATATGTGTGTGTGTGTGTGTGTGTGTGTGTGTGTGTGTGTGTGTATAGTTGTTGTTTCCCTTGGGTTGTTTCCATGACTTGGCTCTTATAAATAATGCTGCAAGAAACACAGGGGTGTGTATACCTTTTTGAATTAAGTAGTTCCATGTCCTTCTAATAAATACCCAGAAGTGGAACGGCTGGGTCACATGGTAACTCTATTTTTAATCTTTTGAGGATCCTCCACACTGTTTCCCCCAGTGGCTGCCCCAGTTTGCATTCCCACCAGTGGTGTGTAAGCATTTCCCTTTCTTCACACCTTTGTCAGCTTTTGTTATTTCTCGTCTTTTTTATTCTAGCCGTTCTAAGAGATGTGAAGTAACATCTCCTTGTGGTTTCAATTTGTATTTCCCTGGTGATGAGTGATGCTGCGTGTCTTCTCACTCACCTGTTGGCCATCTGAACGTCTTCTCTGGAGAAATGTGTATTAGGATCCTCTGCCCATTTTTTTTAAAGATTTTATTTATTTGTTTATTTGTCAGAAAGAGAGAGAGAACATACAAGTAGTCAGAGACGCAGGCAGAGGGGGAGAGAAAAGCAGGCTCTTTGCTGAGCAAGGAGCCCGATGCGGGACTCTATCCTGGGACCCTGGGATCACGACCTGAGCTGAAGGCAGCAGCCTAACCCACTGAGCCACCCAGGTGTCCCTCCTCTGCCCATTTTTAAATCAGATTTTTTTTTTTTTTTTTTTTTTTGCTATTGAGTTGTATGAGTTCTTGGTATATTTTGAATATTCACTCCTTACTATGATTTATAAGTATTTTCTCTCATCCAGTAGGCTGCTTTCTCATTTTGTTGCTCTCCTTTGCTGGGCAGCTCCTGCACAATTTTATCTCCTTTGTAGACCCAACCGAACCTCACTGTGTAAGATCTCTCACAGGGACAGAGGCTCAGGAAGACCCCTACATCCCACACTGAACAGCACTGATAACACTTGTGCTAAACCTTAGGTGCATCCCTGAGTCTCCAAGGTGGCTGATCGCCCAGAACAAAAGTGCTAAAGCCATGAGGGTCATGAAGTACATCGCAAAGAAAAATGGAAAACCTCTGCCTGCCTCCCTTCAGGTGAGCAAGCAGCTGAACTCTCATATCAAGGAACAGTGACAGGAGGGTCTGAGAAAGCCATTCTCAGTGGGGAGTTACAGAAGGGGCTCACCACAGGCAATAGGGTAGTTCTGTTGTACTAGGCTTCATGGTTCCTGGTCAAAAATTCTAAATCAATCAAAAACATAAAACTAAAAGGAAAGTAAAAATCACTTAAAGGCAAATGCGAAGCTTCTATTGTGTGCAGCCCAAGGCTGTGGGGTCACTGGTACCCAGGTACCCCGTGTCTTTCCTCCCCTGGGTATTCATTGATATGCTCAGGGAGGGGGCTCTTTCCAGGAGGGAAGAGTCTTCAGACAGAAATAATTTCTTGGAATTTTAAATATTTTTGATAGAAACTTGCCCCAGAATGTTCTGAGCAGTCTCCTGCCTTCTGAAATAAAACATATCCCGGGGGTGTCCGTCCATTTTCTCCACGTTTCGTGGTTTTGCCTTTGGAAGACCTCATCGTCTTTAGCTGAAGCCTTTTGATCCAACTGGGGCTGGGAAAGTGAAAATCAAGCTGATTAGAAAACCCCATCAAAGTAAGAGTAATCGTCTCTGTGCCAGGAGCTAAGCTAGGTTACCTGTAAGCATTTATGATTTTCATGACTTCAGAGTGAGCATTTGGGGACTCAAAGCCCCCCTTTTTTGAAACTTCCTCTTCAGTTTCTGGGTGGTTGGGCAGATCCTCTTTACCCTGGATGACCAGCATAGCCTTGATTCTTAAGTTGTAGATCCTTTCAGAAATCGGTCAGGGACTAAAGCACGCGTGAATCACTGTCTGGCCAACGTGCAGAGTTCACTCACATGAGCGTCGTGAGTCTGCTGAACGTTCTTGCCTCGCTCCTCAGACTTGCAGAGTCCCCCCCCCTCCCACCACCACCACACCCATGTTGCTGTAGGAAGGAGTGGTTTTCGCAAAGGTTTGCTTCCCGAACCCTGGAGATTGAATCTCAACTCCACCACCTACTGTTTTCTTACAGCACAGAGCTTCTCAAACTTTAATTAATATCTGTGCACAGGATGCCCCTGGGGACCTTGCAGAAATGCAGAGTGGTTCAGCCTGTCTGGACAGGTGCCCCGGGTCTTTCATTCTAACAAGCTCTAGGTGATACGGAGATGTTTTGAATGCCAAGGTCCCGGAGCAGAGCCTCCTGGTCCAACAAAGAGCATGCCCAGTGCCATCAGCCCTCAGGACCCCTGAGCCGGGCTTCCTTCTGCCCCCTTGTGCTTGACCAGTGCTGCTGGACATATGTGCATGAGTGTCCTAACTCCCCCTAGCCTAGCTTCCCCTTCTCTGGAAGGGGATAAAAAAAAAAAAAAAAAAAAAAAGATGGAAATGAACTTCCAGGATAGCCAAGGTTAAATGAGCTAGTAGTGTGAAAGGCTCATTAGAAACCCTCAGCAGGTGTCAGGCAGGTACTGTCGTGATTCCCTGTCTTACCCACGGATACCGTCTTTCACCACACAAAGCTGTTCCTGCTCTTTTTATCCTAGAGCCTCAGACCTGATGAAGAAGTTGACAAGAAGCTGAATCCTTCATTTCTTGACTTGGTCAGAACCCCTCAGATAAGGAAACATACTTTGATCTTGATGTACAACTGGTAAGGAAAAATTTTTACTTTAAAATCCCTTTCTTTCTTTCTTTCTTTCTTTCTTTTTTGATTTTAAATCCCTATCATCCACATTAGGGGAGGAGCAAAGAAAGCCCTGTCACACAGCCTAGATCCAGTACAAGTATGGATAGTGGACAGCAAGGGATCTCGTTTATAGCCCCTTTTTCTGAGACCACTTTTTGAGATAGGCGTTTGAAATCAGCTTACAGTCTCAAAGCATAGATAAGTATGTTCTCAACCTTGGCATTGCTTTAGAATCTCCTGCGAGATTATAAAATACCAACGCCAGAACCCCCACCCCAGCCCCAGAAAATACTGATTGGATTGGTCAAGAAAAGGGTCTAGGCACCAATATTTTGACATTCTCCAGGTGAGTCTGATATAGAGCCCAACCTGAGAACTACTGGTTCTACACCTACAATGAGTATAGATCTCTCCTTACTGCACAGGGCTAGCAAGAAAAGGTTCTTTTCCCTTTCTTGTCTATTGGAGAAAGAAGTAAACTTACGAAGGAGAAAAAACCACAAGGAATAATCCACGAGCTCTACAGTCCAGTGGTGATGCCGGATCATTTCTGCTATCTGCAGGCTGTTCCTAGAGCTGTGAGCCGTTCACTCAGCACCAAGCCTTCCTCAGTGCAGCTCGCTTTCTTTTTAGTGTGTCCCAGGATTCATGCTGGCCACAAGAAGATTTGGAATCACAGACAGAAGCAAGGCTCCTCAGGAAGTCACTTAGCAACCTTATCAATACTGCCTTTAAAATACAGCCAGGAAATTTGGCTTTGTACCCTTCTTTCCTTTTCTGGATAGTTGTGACTCTTGCCCAGCATCCTCTTATTTGTCATTATAGATAAGGAACACTTCCAGTCAACAAAACACAACCAAAAACCACCATCAAAATGCTATGTATTGTGTTAGAGGAGAAATCAGCAAGAAGGGACGTTGTACCCATTTGGGGATTCGGTACCCATTTGGGTCTCTCATCCCTTTGATCCCAGTTCCATTAGAAGACCACCAAGAAAGAAATAATTAACAACCACTAATAACCTGAGACAGTTTTACCAACTAAGTCACTTCAGAAAGACATGTCTTCCTACTTTTCAATTTGGCCAGGGAGTGCTATTCTGATTGCTTCTCCTGGCCCTGTTCTGGGGACCCAGTCAGCCACTGTGGTGGGCCAGATCATGTAAAAGCAGTAGAATGAAGGGAAGAGCAATAAGAAGATGACACAGAAAGGTGATCCATGATCAACTCTTCTTTTTCCAGAAGCCTCTCCTTTTTGATGACTTGCTTCTGGAGCTTGGCTTGACCTGAGCTTCTCCTCTTTGCTCAGGTTCACGAGCTCTGTTCTCTACCAAGGCCTCATCATGCACATGGGCCTTGCGGGGAGCAATATCTACTTGGACTTCTTCTTCTCTGCCTTGGTGGAATTCCCAGCCGCCCTCATCATCATCCTCACCATTGATCGTATAGGTCGTCGGTATCCATGGGCTGCATCAAATATGGTGGCCGGGGCAGCCTGTCTCGCCTCAGTTTTCATCCCTGATGGTAAGTGTCAAGCCACGATGGCGTCTTGTCTTCCAAGACCCCAAGAAGAGGGGGTGTCACAACCTTCTGATAGTAAGATGATGTAATTCATCCTCCAAGTCAATTTGGAAAGAATGAACACAGTATCTGGGACCTTCCTGAGCAAACTCATATGGTCACCCTGTCTTTAAGAACAATTATACCTAACATTTGCTTGCTGTGATATAATCACGATTGTTCTCTAATGTGCTATAACAAGAGACTAAGAGGACATATGCCGTAGGCCATTGATCTGGCTCAGAGCAGAGAGCATAGGCTTTGGGGTAGAGCAGGCCCAGGCTTAAAGTCTTATACCCGCATTTTCCAGATACTATTTAGGTAACCCCCCTTGAACTCCCTGCACCATCCTGCAGAACAAATAAGAAAGTTTAAGGAAATGTAACCAATGCACAATTATTCAGTTCCTTTCTTCCCTTTTCAAATGCCTTCTCAATTAGGAGAAGCAAAAACCTATACAACAGAATCCTATTGGCAACATGGAGCTTTCTTTGAGCACTGTAGTTATGAGCATTTATTTAAAATATGCCCATATTTTGCTGTTTTGGGGGGGATGGCCTGTATAAATTAGAGTTGGTGCTTTGTAAACTGGTATAATCCAGTTGTCATTAATGACTGAGGTCTAAAGGGAGTGTTAGAATCTTGTCCAAGGTTCCAACTATCAGAGATGGGAAATTTTGCTCAAAAGTCTTGATTTTAGAGAAGAATATTGCATTCTCATCCCATTCTGGAATGTGGACTCTCCCATCCGGAGCACTGTTTGCAGACCAGGGATTGTGTACGATGTGTGTGATTGGTGCATTTTTGCCCTTCAGATCTCCATTGGCTAAGAGTTACAGTTGCGTGTTTGGGTAGAATGGGGATTACAATGGCCTTCGAAATGGTCTGCCTGGTCAATGCAGAGCTTTACCCCACGTTCATCAGGTGAGCACATTTTCTTCAACATGAAGAAGATGGGTGGGGTGTTGGCTTATGGGCTAGAACTACAAGTGCCAGCAGATGGCACCTTCCTTTTCAAAACACAGGGCAAGAAAACCTGAAAACCAAAACAAACCGCAGGGCGAGAGAGGGTAAGAACATTTAAAGGCAGTAGCCAGACCACATCTCACAGTCACAGGGTAGGGTCAAATACAGTTACTGTGTAGTGAGAAAAGAAGATACTGATTTCAAGAGAGGTATTACCAAATGGCCATAGGCAATAGTGATCAGAAACAGCACAAACAAGGGTCCCTGGGTGGCACAGTAGGTTAAGTGTCTGCCTTTGCCTCAGGTCATGATCCCAGGGTCCTGGGATCGAGCCCCACATCAGGTTCCCTGATCAGCAGGGAGATTGCTTCTCCCTCTCCCTTGGGCCCTCACTCTCTCCAGCTCATTCTGTCTCTCCAACTCACTCTTTCTCAAATAAATATTTTTTTAAAAAAAAAAGGAAGAAAAGAAAAGAAATAAAACAGTATGAACAGGACCCTAGAACAGTACAGGGAAGACAGATGACCAAAATAAAAAGTGAAAAATGCTCCCCCCATTAAAAATCTTCAAAAAAGGCTAATATAAAAGTAGTACAACAGAATATGAGTGGAATTATGAATCATGCACCATTTATGTGTGTTGAAAACAAGGTGAACACCATTTTTTCAGTGCACGGCACTTTAGCGATTTGAGGAGGATTTATTTGGGGGAGGGGCGGGAATAAGTACTCTATGGTAGAAGCTGGAAACTAAATCAGCTGCCTGTATTTCAGGAATCTGGGTGTCCTTGTCTGTTCCTCCATGTGTGACATCGGTGGCATCATCACACCGTTCCTGGTCTACCGGCTCACTGATGTCTGGCATGAGCTCCCGCTGGTGGTTTTTGGTGAGAAATCCTCAGACATATCTTTAAATGAAAACCTCTTTTTCTAGGGACCTCCATTGTTCCATCTCAAAATAGGTATCAGTGCCAGTATTATAACTGGCATTCAGTTATAATAATTAGGACTTCTCTCAGTGTTAGTAATAGCATAGGTGATACTCTTGGTGCCTACTAAGACTCAAGTATGGGAACCACTAGGACTCCCAGCCTCAGTGATACAAAGTTCAAGAAGGAGAGAGGTGGAAAGCTGTTTGCCTGAAGAACACCCTTAACTCTTTCCTCACCGATTTCTACCCCTGCTTGAGTCTCTTTGTCACAGAGCTCACTTTTTCTGCCTCCTTTATGGCCAAACATGGAAAATACAAAACTTTTCACTTCATTACTTCAACAAAAAGTGGTTAAAACCCAGGGGGTTTTGAAAGACCACAATTAAGGAAATGCATCGGCATCACTGCAAACCTGTGTTGGTGTTGGGTGCCCCTTCCCCAAATCCCTTGGGCAATTAGATTTAAGGAGGTTTGGCACAGCCCTTTCCTCCAGCCCTGAAGGAATGTACCAGGGCGGAGCCCTCCCTCTCCCCTCACTGCCCAACCTGCAGCATGGACGGTGACAGGGACAAACCTAACTCTCAGCAATTAACATGCAGAGGCCAATGTTGAACATGACGTCTATAGACTGCGGAAGGTGTCTGGGAATCATGCACACTCCCATTGGTTCATGTCCATTCTTTTCCCCATAGCTGTGGACAATGGGACAGACCTTCCCCGCGGGCCACACAGAGGGGTGCAAGGGGTGTCCGGAATCATGCACACAGCATTCGCCTCCTTGAGCTAGCCAGAAGGCCTCAACACACCCAGCTCAGCCTTCTTTCAGTGGGTCTAAACAGACATGAACAGTTTTCCTCAACCCTCACTTAATTTGTGGGGAGGGAAGACAAGATGCTCTGCACACTGGGGGCACTTCCAGCTGGCTTTTCTCCTAATGCCACGCATTGGTCACACACAAGTACCTCTGCTCATTCCTCTTCTCAAGGGATGTGTGAGGGAGAAATTTTCCACTGCTGTAGATGTGAAAGCAATCTGAAAAACAATCTGAGGGTTTTGAAGGGGCGGGGGGTGGGAGGTTTGGGGAACCAGGTGGTGGGTATTGGAGAGGGCACAGATTGCATGGAGCACTGGGTGTGGTGCAAAAACAATGAATACCATGACACTGAAAAGAAATTAAAAAATAAAATAAAATTTAAATTTAAAAAAGTTAAAATAAAAAAAAATTTTAAATACCCTGGTTAATGAGGCTTATCTTTGCAAATATAAAAAGCTAAAGAGATGATCCTTCAATGAATCTATTATATATTCTCTTCCTAATTCACTCACTGCAGAGAATCAAAGCCAGCAAATACGTGTAAAATTTGCACAAGTTACAACCAAGTAAATCTTTACATGTTTGGAGAAACTCTGAAGGTGGCTACTTCATTCATAACTCTGTGACAAGTTCTGCCATGTAACAAGCAGGCGTGTATTTCAGTCTCAGTACAAGCGTGTGAGGTGGGAGTATCAACCCACTTTATGGTCACGAGCCTGGTGCCAAATTTCCCAGGGCTCTGAGACCAGTGAGTGGGGGCTCAGAACTCCGACACCCAGAGCGCCGCCAGAGTCCGCAACTTCTCTCCGTGGCCCCGATTCCTGTCATTCTGTAAAGATGTAAAAACAGAGGCCAGTGTGCATTTTTTTGGAACTCCAAAACCAGTGAAAGCTCCACATCTACTTCCTGCATTCTGTTACCACAAAACATAAAACATAATTTTAAAATCCCAAAATGTTAATGGGAATTTAAAGACACATAAACACTCGAAGGTTTACTATGACTCCCCAGCATGTGTTAAAACATTACAGCTGCTGACAAAGGAAAAAGGAACAAAAGGAATTGCTTGAACACCCGAATAAGAACTAAAAGTATAGGCCTGGCTATGATTTTTAAAAGCCATGATATAGTGATATGTGATTCACGACTTCTGGGTTCCCGTCGTGCTCCAAGTTTCTGACTAATTTTCATTACTAAGTGCTTTATACTGGCAGCGTTATGTTCTTCCTTTCCTTAGAGTTGATTTTTTTTTCTGAGTTATTTTCTAACTCCAATGCATCTTAATATTATGGCAATGTTCTCTAGCCTAGAATAACCCTGACTCGAAATGTTGAGTATTCCATCTCCCTATAAGGAATTATAATCCAACAGAGTTTAGAATCAGCAAAATATTTATAGGATAGTCAGAGATAAAAGAGAAATATGTAAGTATAGAAAATTACACACGCAAAATCTTTTTAAGAAGTAGTAATTTTTAAAAGAAGTTCCTATTATAAAGCCTGCATGTTTTAGTTCTTAATGTGATTCGCGTCTGTTTGGCTTCCAGGGGTGGTTGGCTTGGTTGCTGGGGGACTGGTGTTGCTGCTCCCGGAGACCAAAGGGAAGGCTTTGCCTGAGACTATTGACGAAGCTGAAAACATGCAGAGGTAGGGAGCTCAAATTCCTCCATACACATCTGGGCCAACTCTGTAGCCAGTTGGAAAAAAATCTGAGGTCGAATTTATACCTCATACCATCCATTGAGATCAAGTCACATGAGATCAAAGACTGGAAAAGAGACAAAGAAACAGTAAAATAATGAACATATCATAGAAAAATATTCATGCTTTCATAGTGAGGAAGGTCTCTCTGTAAGTACAGAAAAAAAAAATCCAGGACTCATTTTTAAAAAGATCTATAAGTTTGCTTTTATAAAAACAAAGAATTCTGCATTGAAAAACTAACAGAAGCTAAAATACTACTACTACTAATAATAATAATAACAAATGTGGAGAATATATTTACTCCTCTATAAGGGACTAATTTTCTTAATATAGAAAGAGCTCTAACAAATCCATATGAGAACCACACAAAAGAAAAAATGAGTTAAGGGTTTGAACATATAATTCAGTGAAAGGAAAATAAAAGCAGCTCTTAAAGATATGAAAATATGCTCGCTTCCTACATAACAAGAGAATACTGTTATGCTGAAAATAAATAAAAAATAAATTAAAAAAAAAAAAAAAAGAAATACGAATGAACACCACTCCTCACAACTTAGATTATTGAAGACCAAACCACTTGGTAACATTGTTTTGGGGAAGAATGTGAGGAAGCAGTGTCCTACATTGCCTGCGGAAATACACAGCTGAAATCTCTATGATGGCAAATTGACAAAAGTATAAAAAATGTGTATTTATTATTTTAAGATTTTTATTTATTTATTTGAGAGAGAGAGAGAGAGAAAGAGCACAAGCAGAGAGAGCTGCAGAGGAAGAGGGAGAAGCAGACCCCCTACTGAGCAGGGAGCCTGACGCAAAGCTTGATCCCAGGACCCCAGGATCACGACCTGAGCCAAAGGCAGACACTTAACCGACTGAGCCACCCAGGTGCCCCTGTGTGTTCCTTTTTACCGAGCAATTCCACACTTCCAGGAATTTACATGTACAAAATGACATATATACAAGATTACTATTAAAGACAATTTTTTTATGTAACGAAAGATTGGAAACAACCTAAATGCACATTGATTAGGAGTCCAGTTATAAAAATTATGGTATGTCATTCAGTAAAATACTATACAACCATTAAAAGAAGAAGGCAGCTTTATACACACTGATAAGGAAAGTCCCCTAAGATACATTACTAAAAGGGGGACACCTGAGTGGCTCAGTCCGTTAAGTGTCCGACTCAATTTTGGTTCAGATCTTGATCTTGGGGTCCTGGGTTCAAGCCCCACATCGGCCTCCATGTGGCATATGGCAACTACTTGATAAATATATATATTTACCTGTATCTTTACCTGTGTCTTTGGAAGAATATGCAAGAGCCAGAATGTTGGCAGTCTGTGGGTTCAATGGCTGTAGAACACAGGTGGGAGGGATTTCCGGTGCATACCTTTTCCTACTTTCCAAATTTTGGACCATGGGAACCTATTCAAAAATTAAACTTAAGAAAGTCTAATGAAGAGAAACATAGGACACACTGCCCACAATTTCTTTATGCGGTATGCTTAGATGTTTTTACTCATTTTAATTGTATTCCAGTTCTGGCTTGCTGGGACTATGAACTGAACTGAATTTTATCCATTCTACACAATGTTCCCATTTAACACACTCGGCACCCATGCAGATGGCGCTGCAAAGAATAGCTGTGGCCCAAGGTTTTTCCTAGAACTTGGAGCTCAACATTACAAAAGGCCTTTGAGCTCAGCCAGAGGTCACACATTGGTGACCCACAAGACAGCAGGGCCTCAAGGGCTTTGCTTGACACACATGGTATTTTTAAAGTGGGAAATTCCACATAAGCTGGATTTCCAGGATCTATTAAAGAAAAAAATTCCAGGGATTTGGTAACCCAGAGCAGGCATTTCCTCTTACTGGTAGTTTGCAGGAGCTGAGGGTTGGCTGGAGGCTTGGAAGGTCATGCCTGTTGGAGGAGGCCCAGAGCTACATTCCCTGCTATCTCGTGCCTAGCACATTTATTATTTCTGCCTGGTGCATGCAGACATTTGAGCTTGAGATCCTTGATCTAGACCAACTGTCCCCCAGCCCCCCAAATCTCTATCTCAGTGAACCTTCCCATGCACATGAGCCTCCCTTTGGACACAGACTATACCGCATTTACTGTTGTATCCCTAGGATTCGGCACAGACCAGGTGCTTCCCATAGAGCTGTGGACTAAATGCTGAGCTCCTTCCACAGCATCTCTAATCGTGGACTCTCCAGGCTTGTGCAGCAGCTCCAAGCTGGGAAGGCAGTAATGTGTTGTGAGGAGGAGCCTGTTAGGCCAGGTCCTGACATTTCCCATCATGTGGCCTTAACTCTTCCAAGCCTTGATTTCTTCATCTGTAAATGGGGACAACAGTTCTACTCATTGGATTTTTGTAATGAGATACATGCATGGAAAGTGCCTGGCTCTTTGGAAATGTCCAATAGCCATCCTATTATTCATGGAAGTTTCCATAGCTGCTTTGTGAAACAGGTGACTTTGTCCCTAGATGACTGAGTGGAAATCAAATTTTAAAACATATTCTGAATGGTTTTGAGATAGGGAAGCATGGCTCTGTGAGAGACACAGACATGTCTACTTGTAAGAGGTTTCCCATCAGGCTGGTTCATCTGGTTTGGGACATGTCACCAAGATTATTCCTGCTGTTGGTTTATATGCCTTCTCTTGGTGTGATCTACAGATACTTTTATGTGTAGATCTTCTCTGTGATCTACAGATACTTTTATGAAGATTCGTGCCGCTGTTGTTATGACTGCTGCTGTTGCTGCTATTGTTGTTGCTGTTGCTGCTGCTATTGTTGCTGTTGCTGTTGTTACTATTGCCGCTACTACTGCTGCTGTTGTTCCTTTTGTTGCTGCTGTCATTGCTGTTGTTCCTGTTATTACTATTATTGATGCCACTGTTCCTATTGTTGTTGTTCTTATTACTATTGTTGCTAATACGGTTGTTGCTATTGTTGCTGCTGTTGTTGTTATTGTTACTGTTGCTGCTGCTGTACTTACTGCTGCTATTCCTGTTGTTGCTGTGGTTACTATGGTTGTTGCTGCCATTGTTTCTATTGCTGCTGCTATTGTTGCTGTTGTTGCTGCTATTGTTGTTATGACTGCTGCTGTTGTTACTGTTACTATGACTGCTGATCCTGCTGTTGTTGCTTTTGTTGCTGTTGTTACTATGACTGCTGTTGTTGCTATTGTTATTATGGCTGCTGTTGCTGTTGTTGCTGCTGGTGTTGCTATTGTTGCTGCTGCTGCTGGTGTTGTTGCTGCTGGTGTTGCTATGGTTACTATTATTTCTGCCATGGTTCCTATTATTACTATTACTGCTGCCATTATTCCTGTCGTTGTTATTGTTGTTACTATCATTACTGTTGCTCCTGTTGTTGCTGTTGTTCCTGTTGTTACTATTATTGCTGCTGTTGTTGCTCTGTTGACTGTTGTTACTGTCTTTGTTCCTATTGTTGCTGCTTTTGTTGCTATTGTTACTGTTGCTGCTGCTGTGGTTCCTATTGTTGTCACTATTGTTGCTGCCATGGCTCCTGTTATTACTATTATTGATGCCATCATTCCTGTTTTTATTGTTCTTGTTACTATTGTTGCTGCTATGGTTGTTGCTACGGTTACTATTGTTGTTGCTGCTGCTGCTCCTGTTGTTGCTGTGGTTACAGTCATTGCTCCTGCTGCTATTGCTATGGTTACTATTATTGCTGTTGCTATTGTTGCTGTTTTTGCTATTATTGTTACTGTTGCTGCTGCTGCTCTTGCTCCTGCTGTTCCTGTTGTTGTGGTGGTGGTTACTATGGTTGCTGCTGCTATTGTTGCTGTTGTTGCTGCTATTGTTGCTGTTGTTGCTATGACTGCTGCTGTTGCTGTTGTTGGTTTTGTTACTATGACTGCTGTTGTTACTGTTGATATTATGACTGCTGCTGTTGTTGCTGTTGTTACTGTTGCTGCTGGTGGTGTTGCTGTTGTTGTTATTGTTGCTGCTGTTCCTGTTGTTGCTATTATTGCCATTGGTGCTGCTGTTGTTACTATTATTATTGCTCCTGGTGTTGTTCCTGCTGTTGTTGTTCCTATTATTCCGGTTGTTGCTGTTGTTACTATCATTGCTGTTTTTCCTGTTGTTACTATTATTGCTGCTATTGTTGCTTTGGTTACTATTGTTGCTGCTGTCATTGTTCCTATTGTTGCTGTTATTGTTGCTATTGTTACTATTGATGTTGTTGCTGCTTCTGTGGATCCTGTTGTTGTCACTATTGTTGCTGTTGTGGTTCCTGTTATTATTAGTACTATTGTTACTCTTGTTTTTCCTATTGTTATGGTTACTATTGTTGCTGCTGTTGTTGCCATTGTTACTATTGCTGCTGCTATTGTCACTGTTGTTACTATTGTTACTGCTGCTGCTCCTGTTTCTGGCATTATTTCTGTTGTTGCTGGTCTTCCTGTTGTAATTATTGTTTCTGCTGTTGCTCCTGCTGCTTTTGTTGTTACTGTTGTTGACATAGAGACCCTGGGAGCAGCACCAACTTCCTTGGGCCCCTAAATCTGGAGCCTGAGAGAACCCCAGCATAGCCAGGGGATTTGGGTGGGCTGCTGCTATACTCCCTGTCTCAGACTGGCCCAGAAGCTGAGACAGGACTAAGCACCACCAGGTGGGGAAAATTTTGTGAGGAGCTGGGGAACATGGGAGCAGACCCACTCCAGATTTTAATACTATTATCAGGCAGAGCATGTCCAAAGGGCATGACAGGGAACAGCAGGATGAAGAAAGCAGCATTTCTATAATGAGTATCTGCAACTTCCTGGTATTCATAAAGATAAGATGATTGAGAAAATTTGCAATTTGATTTTTCACTTGCCCAACTGTTGGAAAGTAAATAAGCAATGGTAAGAATAATTTCTAAAATTGTATTTGCAAAGACTGATGACAACAGTGTCTAGATTTTGCAATCATCATTTTTAACTGATATAAGATTAAATGTAGTCATTATCTGCCTCCTTTATTACATAGAAAAGTGACCACTTTAAGTAAGGAACATAGGCCAGTCCTATTTCCAGATCATTTTTGGAACTGTTCCATCACATAAATTACTCACCAAGCTCTGTCTATTTTCTTTTTAGGAATCACCTCTCAGAACACTGCAATACTGTGCCTAGACAAAGTTTACATCCATTTGTTGTTCCATTTATTTCTTACCTCTTTATTTTGGTTTTTAGCCTCCTCACAATTTCTTTATCCCCTCTCCATGTTTTTTTTTTTTTATTACTGCAGACCAAGAAATAATAAAGAAAAGATGATTTATCTCCAAGTCAAGAAACTAGACATTCCTTTAAACTAAGAAGAGAGACCACTCTTGCCATGGCCTTGCTATGATGATACAAGTCCAGAACAGCTGTTTCTCCAAGCACCACAGAGCCAATGGAACTCAACCTCACTCCCCTTTGAACCCTACTAACTTAGGTCTATAGTCAAATAGAGTTTGTTGTCCTACTGTATTAAAATCTTCCCATAGGACCAGATCCTACCAAACCCTACCAGCTCACTCCCAGCATTCCCAGGACAGTGCTATTGGGGTGCTAGGAATTGTTTTCATCTTTGTATTTCTTTATTTTATTCCTTTCTCCACAATGGTATCAAACCAAAACACATAGGGGTATTGTGGGCCAGGAAAACAAAATAGAAAAGATCTGAAAAACAATTAAGTGGAAACATAAAGACCTTGTTTTCTTAAACCTATAATACAGTTAAACAATATCAAGTTGTCTGGAACATCAGGAACTTTAAATTGGCCTTTCAGTGTCATGTGTGAAAATTTTTAAAATACATTCATTATTATCTGGGTTATACTTTAAAGGAACCTAAAGTGAAAGAATCAGAAATGCAACCTGAGTAATCACTAAATCTCCTCTATTTAGATGGAATCAGTACAAATGTGTGCTTTTTACAAAATATCTTGAGAAGACTTTGACAAAGAGCAGCATTGAAGTTGGCTTATTAAACCAACACAGTAATGTTTCACTCCGATAAAAATTGCTCTAAATTTGTGGTTTAAAAAATTATATTAATATTTTACCAAGATAATATAGTAAATAAAAGCTTTTAGAAGCTAAATATTTCAAAGCCTATAATTAAAAACGGAAGTTCCTTACTCCATTCTTCTTCTATCAATGCCTCTGGAATAATTTTCAACTATTTTAGCTGGATTTTTTTCCCCTTGTCATTTATCATTATATAGCTGAATAACTAGCTTTAAATTGACAGTGTTTGCCTTCTTAGGTTTAAATATTACATTACCTATTGATCTTTTTATATAAAATATAAAAGCTTAGCTTTCTTCAGCTTTCTCCTCATCCCAACACACAACTTCTCTCTTCTCTTCAAACTCTGTGTTATCACGTTTTTATTCAATCAAAAGTTGACATTCACATTGTTATGGCTGTGTCACTATTTTTAACAGCTGAGCCACATCATATATAATGATCACCTCTACTCTTTCACAGCATTTTATTTCTCTTGGGCCTTGGTTTTTATTGCTTGTTTTCTATATATGCACCATCACTTTCCCCCCAATTCTCTGATAAAACAATAGATCTCTCAGTGCATTCAAACACATCTCTTTCTTCCAGGGAGCCCTCCCACTTTCTAAACACACTTGGAGCCTGCAGCCCTTCTGGTCCAGTGTAGCCTGGCTGACATTAAGGTCTACTGCCCAGCTGTTGTCCTTGGCTCTCCATTCCCCACCTTCCTGAGCAATCCCGGTGCCTCTTTCTTGGGTGGGATTCCCTGTGTCATAGGTCAGAAGCCTTCCTCATTCTTGGTCTTCTCCCTCATTTTGAGGAATCACATCTCCCAGTATTGTCTTGAGAAAGAGCACATACTTGTCCTAAATTCTCTTTTGTAACACTAGGTGTTACAACTACACATTCCTGGCCCTTTGCCACCTGGCTTCTTATAAGGCTCTACCAATGGGTAGCATTGGCCAGATAGGAAGATAGGAGCAAGAGAGGTCTTTCTTCCATATCATGAAGGTGTCTTGGGCAGCTGCAGTAACAGCTGCTGGCCACCTGAACCAAAGGAATGTGGGTTCCTGGTCACAGCTCGATGGTAGTGGGGCAGTTTTGACAGCAGTAGCAGCAGGAACATCATTGCCTCATTGACTTCAAGGCAAGAATATGGACGGGACTGGAAGAGATTATGCTGAGTGAAATAAGTCAAGCAGAGAGAGTCAATTATCATATGGTCTCACTTATTTGTGGAGCATAACAAATAGCATGGAGGACAAGGGGTGTTAGAGAGGAGAAGGGGGTTGGGGTAAATTGGAAGGGGAGGTGAATCATGAGAGACTATGGACTCTGAAAAACAGCCTGAGGGGTTTGAAGTGGCGGGGGTGTGGGAGGTTGGGGTACCAGGTGGTGGATATTATAGAGGGCACAGATTGCATGGAGCACTGGGTGTGGTGAAAAAATAATGAATACTGTTTTTCTGAAAATAAATAAATTTTTTTTTAAAAGATTTAAAAAAAACAAAAAACAAAAAAAGAACAGGGTCTCAGGCTTCAGCCAGGAACAATTGCTGTTTCCCGGTCTTATGTATACACCTTCTTCTCTCTCTAGCATAGCTTTCTCTCTTTTGCTGAACAATTTTGTAAGTGAGTTCCTGTATCAAATTGTCTCTCTCTGAAATACCTACAGTGGTTTCTGTTTTGTTGATTCAGCACAAATTAATGTTCTTTTTGGGACCACACCAAGGAAATAGATATCCAAATAAGAAAATCTGTAGTTTGTTAAATGATGTGATTGGGATTGAACACATTGGTGCCGTAATCGCCAGGGAAAAGTGAGATACTGACAGTATCTATCTACGACATTCAGTCACAAAACAGTTACTTAAATTTAAGCTGTGACTACCCGAAATGAAGAACCTATTTAAAGCAAGACTTTGGGAGGCCAAGGGTCTGCTGGATTTCATCACCACACTGGAGTCTGTTGCCACAGAATTTCTGGGATAGAGCCAATTGCTTCTGACTCCAATGGAGAAATTTTAAAACAGAACATAAAAACTTTAGTCTTTCAAGTGTCAAGTTGAGGCATTGCCAGAGAAATTGGGAGGTCCTTATGACGGCCTTTCGAGACCTTGAGTTTTGTAGAGGCAAGGCTGATACCACTGAAAAGCAGTCTCAAAATTTAAACTTATGTGTTAAGAATTATATCTCAGATTAAATTCAGAGCCTAGACATGCCTCTGAAATGTGAATTGCAGAATGGATGGGAAGGAGTGGACTCCTGAGCAATGAAATGGAAGCTGTAAGTGGACACAAATGAATCAAAATCTTGAGCCCCCAAGTCCCCTGAACCTCCTTGGCCAAAAGAAGCAGTGCTTCTCTTCCTTTCTGTAAAACAAAACCACTTTCCCTTGTTTGAAGAGTTTTAATGACCTCATCTTATACAGTGACCTTGAGGGGATGACAAGACACCTTTAGCCCACCCACCATATTGTGCCCAAATATGCCTAGAGTAGATTCCAGCATGTCTCAAGAGGAGAAATAAGAAGTCTGGGGAAGAGATACCTTACACACAAAAAGAATTTCAAGATTTTGTAACATCGGCAGAAATCTGGGGAAAAATTTAAGAATGAATTGTAGTGATACCAAGCCCAGGAGGATGAAATAATGTTGAATCAGGTCCAGTTTGTCAAGATGGGTGCTCTAATCTAAGATTCCAGGTTTAATGTACCAGGTGAAACACCTGGCATTAGTTCCAGTAGTTTTCAGGCCAGAAACATTAGAAAATATATAAAGGAATATTTCCATAATTTGAAATAAGAAGGACTTCTTGGGCAAGAATAAGATCTAAGAGACGTAAAGTAAAAGACTGACCTATGTGACTATGCAAAACAAAACTAAACTAAATGATGCTGGCTGTGTAACTCACACATATCACATGAACACACACACACACACACACACACACACACACATCCCAAAAGCAAATTCAATAGTCGAGTGACAGATTTGAAGAAATAGTTACTATATATATAAAAAATTTCCAAAAGGTTAATATCCAACAGAAATAAAGAGCTACTAAAATCAATAAGAAAAAGACAGTAAGAGAAAAAATAATTGTTTAAGAGTACAAATAGTTATTTACAGATGTAACATAAAAAGGTTAATTAAGTTATCAAGAAAAAATGTGGAACCTTGTTGTTAACCAGGGAAATACAAATAACAACAAAATATTCTGCACTCAGATGAATCAATAAAATTAATATAAATTAATAAAGTCCATATTGAGGGTGGATGTGGGTGTGAAGACACTTATACATGATTGATACCGTCTTTAAGAAGGCACTTTGGTAGCATCCATAATATCAGAAATGTATGCCTTTGAGAAACACAAGTGTGCACACAGAAGCATCTCAGAGAAAGTTGTTCCGTCATTTCCTGATGACAGCCAAAATTGGAAATAACCAGTTTTTAAATATGAGGAATGCTCAAATAAACTATGGTATATCTACTCATCATTTAAAAAGGACTGAAAACAATTTATATCTACTCTATGGAAAGACCCCCCACAATGAAGAACATTTGGAATAATAATACAGAAATAATGAACTAGGAAGAGGAAGTCCCAGACTGCACAGTGCATAAGGAGAGATTTTTTTTTTTTAAGAATTTATTTATTTGTCAGATACACAGCATAAAGCAGGGAAAGTGGCAGGCAGAGGGAGAAGCAGGCTCCATGCTGAGCAAGGAGTCCAATGTGAGACTTGATACCAGATCATGACCTGAGCCTAAGGCAGATGCTTAACAAACTGAGCCACCCAGGCATCCCAAGGAAAGGCTTATTTCTGTTAGATATAAATTCTTACATTTTTATGTTTTCTTATGCATGTTCATGACATATGTTCATGCCATTTTTAAAAATAAATTATTAACTCTGGAAAACACTTTGACACTTTCTTAAAAAGTTAAATATGCAATTACCCTTTGATCCAGCAATTGCACACCCGGCCATTTATCCTAGAGGTAGGCATGTATGTCTATACAAAATCTTATACACAATTTTTCATGGCAGCTTTACGTATAATAGCCAAAATCTGGAAATAACCAAAACATTCCTCAATGAGTGAATGGTTAAACAAACCGTGGTATATCCATACTGAGGAATACGATTCAGTAAGAAAAAGGAACAAATTAATGATACACAACTTGAGTGGATCTCAGGGGTATTATGTAGAGTGATAAAAGCCAATCTCACAAGGTCATTCATGAAAGGAAAAATATCTACAGAGATGGAAAATGATTACAACAGTGGTTACGTAAGTCTACACATGTTATAAAATGTCAGAGAGCTATACTCACATATTGTACCAACATTAATTTCTTGGTCTCAATAGTATACTGTAACTATGTAAGATGTAACCACTGGGAGAACTAGGTGAAAAGGACACAGGACTTCTCTACGATCTGTACAACTTTTTGTGACTCTAGAGCTATTTCAAAATAAAGTTTCAAAAACAGATCATGAAAATTACAGTATTTTTTAAAAATTAAATGCCATGGGGGCTTATAAGAGACCATTTCTTTAGAGCAATGTTTCTTAAAGTTCTTGATTAAAATGCTTTTGAAATCTGAAGAAAGTTATGATTCCTCTGTACAGAAAAATACATACCCAAAATCTGCATACAGTCTCCCAGATTTTCCTGATCTCTCATTCAGTTCAGAATGCTTGTTATAGATACTAGGTTCAGCAAACTACAGTCCATAGGCCAAATCCAGACTGCTGCTTGTTCTCTCAGTAAAGTTTTATTGATATACAGCCCAGTCCATTCATTCTAGACTGTCTACAGCTGTTTCATAATCAGAGCAACAGAGTGAATAGCTTCATATTCTCTGGCCCACAAATCTTAAAATATTGACTACCCAGCCCCTCATGGAGAAAATTTGGTGACCTCTGGGTAGAACTCCACCTCTAGAAGCCAGAAGGAGTATTGGAATAAAAAAATAATAAGAGCACAGAGAAGGCGATACTCTTAATATTCTAGACTCTGAGTTTCTCTTTCTGTGTGCCTGGAATTAAACGTCATTTTCTGTAAGCAGGCAAGCAGGCAAGGAGATAGAAAGGTAGTGATTTGGAAGGAAAAACTGCTCACATTTATGGAGAACCTTTGTGTGTGGGCTGTGCTCAGCCCTCTGGGGGCATGGCCTTCTGTGTCGATTTCTCCCGACAGCACTGAGATGAGCTGGGCTGCCACCTCTAGGACCAGGGACCTCTGGATGTGCTCAGGGCATGGTGATGCCAAAAGGCCCCCACACAAGAAAAAAAAGGGGTTGGCCATGCAGACTCTGAGAGGTGACTTGCAAGTGGAGGGCTGGCAGACCCCTCTCTCCATATTATTCAAGATACGCTTAGTAGAATCTCCATTACCTAATGCCCACTTAGTAAAAAGAAATTTTATTTAATTTAGCCTAAAACAAAAAGAATATATTTATATTTCTTTAATGAATGGTGTTTCTTTAAAAGTAGGTCTCCTGGGGCACCTGGGTGGCTCAGTGGGTTAAGCGTCTGCCTTCAGCTCAGGTCATGATCTCAGGGTCCTGGGATCGAGTCCCGCATTGGGCTCTCTGCTCGGCAGGGAGCCTGCTTCCTCCTCTCTCTCTCTCTCTCTCTCTGCGTGCCTCTCTGCCTTCTTGTGATCTCTCTCTCTCTGTCAAATAAATAAATAAATTTTTTAAAATAAATTAATAAATAAAAGTAGGTCTCCTGATGGGAGTTCCCCATGCTCTTCTTGCATAAACCACACTTACAACACATTGTTTATAATTTGGCATTCTGCCTTCTTTAAAGCAGAGCCAGCACTCAGAACACTTTGAAACAATCTGAATCCAAAGTCCAGGATTTTTTTTTTTGAACTTTAAACAAAGTTCACATTTTATTTAAGTTGAAATAAACTATACAAAATTGATTTTCTTCACCAAAAATAACAGCAATATTTTTTGTATTATTCCTAGATAAACCACAAAACACTTCTCTTTGTAGGTTTTCCAGGCTTTGTTTATAAATCAAGACAAGGCAGTAGATCTAGTCATGGAAAAAGACAGAGGAAAATAGATCAGTTGTCGGTATGCATGGCCTCTGATCCTGCCTTGACCATGAACAGAGGTGTTCAACGTACACCTGCTGAGTATGGTTCAACATACATTCCAACAAGGAATGTAAACTGCAACAACCATCTGATAAAGACCAAATCTCTTGCAATCCTTGCTGGGCAAGCTCATGTGTTCTTCTTTTTCTCTCTGTCTGGTAACTCCCTTAATGTCCATTACAGATTTTTAGCACACTAACACTCCTACTGTTCAAAGGTCACTTGTGGGTTTCTTGTAACATTTTATAAAATGTATTCCTTCCTCCCATACCTCTTCAAAATCTTTGTCTTCTAAGAACTGATATCTCAGTACCCAACAACTGGCTCCAATGATGTTAAATGTTAGATCTAAAATGCAAAGTCCAGGGTTTTTACTATACTTTTTCTTTTACATTTGACTCGCTCACATTTAGACATTTTTAGTGACTCATTTTTATTGAATATCAGGAAAACATTGACTTACTTTAATCAAATTACAATAAAAATATAATTCATTTTTTACACTCCTGTTTTATCAGGTTACATAATGTCATCAAATTAGGTATTTATTATAGCAAGTTCAGTGAGAAAAAACAGAGGTAGGAACAAATGTAACTGGCTCTTGATCAGCCTATAACTCAGCTGGTAGATGCAGATGGGTGAATATTCCAGAATGTTGCCCCCTAGCCAGAGCTGAGGGTTCGTCAGGTGGTTTTACAGAGAGAAATGTATCAGTCAGGGTACTGCAGAGGAACAGAACCAATAGGATGTATGCATGTAGGATAAACCAGTACAATTTTGTATGTTTGTATCTATACATAAAAGGAAATATGGGCTCACATCATTACAGAGTCTGAGAAGTCTATTTGCCAACAAGAGGCCCAGAAAAGCCAGTGCCATTCATTCAGTCCAAGCCTGCAGGTCTGAGAACCAGGGGAACTGATGGTGTCCTTCCCCGGGCAACATGTCTGAGCTCCTGCAGGCAGGAAGAGAGGATGGCATGAAGGAAAGGAGGAATGCTCTCTTCCTCCACATTTTGTTCTCTTCAGGCCTTTGACAGATTGGGTGATGTTCACCCATGCTGAGGAGGGGACAGTCTATGGAGTTCACTGATTCACATGCTAATGTCACCCAGAAAGACCCTTGCAGACACACTCAGAAATAATGTTTAATTTGGGGATCCCAAGGCCCGGTCAATCTGACCCACAAAATTAACCACCATCATGGAGGCAAAATCCTGTGAGCCAGCTAAGTAGAGAGGCCAGTTTCCAGCTTCTCCTGAGCCCAAGTGCTAATATTTTAAGTAAAACATAGAATTACCTTTATTTTTCTCACACAAGTCTCAATGAGTAAGACAATGTGTCCAAGAGCTATCCTGAGCAAATGCCAAGAATAAAACACTTCTCTTTTCTTTGGTAAATCTTAGCATCTATAACAAGAACGCTGAAACTGTGAGCCTGAGTGACCCCTTTAAATTCTGGAATCAAAAGTGACTGGGCAAAGACCTCTTTGTGGCAACAACTCTACTTGACATCATCAGACAAATGGATCTGAGGCTCACATCCACATTTAGACATCTCTAGCAACAATTTCTTCAAGACAGGAAGGTGTGGAGCAAGATACCGATGTATGAAAATCAGTGTATGATACAACTGTATGATTTCATACCATTCCTGCCAAGCCTAGAACACAACAAACCCTACATCATGAACGCTCTTCCTCAAGTGCAGAGCACAGGAGGATTGCCTTCTATCAAGACTAGTCCTGGCAAAACGGAGACTAAACCTTCAGGTTCCCCTGTTCTTGGGCTGCCTCTCTTCCCCTCTCCCCTACCTTCTGACTAAGCAGTCTCCTCTCCTGGCCCCCCATCTGGAGACCTGCACTCTGTGACCCAGAATCTTAGGATTCTGCTACTGAATGATGTGTGGGGGCAGAGGACAACAGTCCTGGAAACCAACCCGGCTGAGCTCTGGGAAGCCCTCCATCCCTGTGCCCGGGCTTTCAATCATGTAAGTGCTCGGGTACCCCGAGGCTCCTAGACAGCCCTGGCTCCCACCACCAGGCACCAGCTAGGACTCCCACATCAACGGCCGTAACCCAGAACTCTGCCGGCTCCACACATCGCCACTTACCCGTCGAAAGGTCTTCTCGTAGACAGCCATTCTTACCGAGATTTTTCTGTCCGTACTGAAATGATATTATCTTAGATCTTGAAAAAAGAAGAATTCTGAAAAAGCCCATATTCATATCCTGCATGCGCACATTTCCCAAGCCATCTCTCATCCCCCGGAAAACTTGGGGAATGTCATCATTAGTGACTACATCTGTGTCAGCCAGAACTACTAGGGTCAAGGACACCAGGAAGAGTAAAGCCCAGCCCCTGAGCCACTGGAGCTCACAGAATAACAGTGGCCACAGTTGGATCATATCAAGCTACCGTGTAGGTGCTACATCACTAGACTGGGGTGTGCGTGCGGTTTCTCCCACACCGCTAGCCAAAGAGCAGAGTGGGCTGGACCTTCTTCACTCCGTAAATACTGGCTACAGACTAATGATGTCAGTCAGCATCACGCGAGGCATCAGGACAAGGTGAACAAGACGGATGTGGGTTTTGCTGTCACAGGCTTGGACGAAGCAATGACAGCACAGTGTGGAAAGCTAGCCTGGGAACAGACAGGAAGGAAGCCGCTGGTCTCACAGTCACTGGGTCCTGCTTGCTGAGTGGGGACAATTTTCCCTGGGGAGTTGGTACCCAGCTCTAATTCTAAAAATCTGCAGGCTTTGCCATACAGAGGAGGGAGAGTGTTCTCTGTGGAGACAGTGGCAGGTTTGGGAGGTGCTGTGTGGTTGAGGTACTGCATATGCAGGAGGGGGAAAGCTAGGGGGGGCATCAGGTGCATGGCCTTGACCCTTGCCATTGTGGTCTTGAAGAGAACTGTGAATGGCGGGACAGGCCGCAGGAGGTCAGGAGCAGCCCAGGCTGACCCTCAGTGGGCCATGAGAAGGGGGTGGATGAGAAGGGGACTTAGGGAGAGAAACAACAGAGAGACTGATCCCATGTGGAGCCTGAAGGTAGGGGATGAACTTAATTAAGGTGAGTAGAGCAAGCAGAATTATCCTGTAACAATCTAAAAGAAAACAAACCAGAAACTCATCAAACCCTCAGCAGCTGGATTTCACATGAGAGCAGATATCAAGGGGCAATTCTAGAGGTCCTGAGACCATCAGTGTCTTTGAGAGTGATATGGTAGTTTTTATACACAAAATAACCCTAACTCATAGAAACAGCTTCAAGTACATTAAAAGTACTTTCAGGAAGAAAAATAAAAGACATGTCTGAAACAGTTTCACTCAAAATGGTTAAGAGAAATAGTGTGGTGATTGAAAGCAAGAGTAATTTTTAATTTTCTACTTCATAATTTTGGCATTTCCTCAATTATCTTGAATGCATGTATTTTTTAAAAATATATTTGTTAAGGGGAGCTTGGGTGGCTCAGTTGGTTAAACGTCCAACCCTTGATTTCAGCTCAGGTGTGAGACTGAGCCCCACGTCACGCTCCCTGCTCAGTGGGGAAACTGCTTGAGATTCTCTCTGCCTCTCTCTCTCTCTCCTCCGTCCCTCCCCACCCACTCACACACTCTCTCTCAAATAAATAATTATATATATATATCATATATATGTATATATATTTGTTAGGCAAAATTTGATGCATACAAAAGCACAGATGTGGTATATGAGTCATCTGTAAAGCCTTCCTTCCTTCCTTCCTTTATTACTCCCTGGTTTACCTCCATCATACCAAAGGCAACAACTATTCCAGGTTTGGGGTGTGTGTGTGTATGTGTGTGTGTATGAAAGAGAGAGAGAGAGAGAAGAGAGAGATTTTTCTTGTTTTGAAGTATAATTGACATGCAATGTCTGGTTAGTTTCAGGTGTACATCACAATGTTTCAACATTTTTTATACATTATGAAATGGTCTCCACAATAAGTCTCATTATTACCATTTATAACTACACAAAGTTAAAGTTATTACAGTATCACTGACTATATTTCTTATGCCGTAGGGTATATCCCCTTGATTTATTTATTTTATAACTGAATGTTTGAACCTCTTAATCCCCTTCAGTGAGTTCATCCACCCTGACCACTCCCCACTCTAGTAACCAATATTTTGTTTTCTGTATCTGAATCTGTTTCTTTTTTGTTTTGTTTGGTCATTTGTTTTGTTTTTTAGATTCTACAGGTAACTGTAAGTACAGTATTTGTCTTTTTCTGTCTGACTGATTTCCCTTAGCGTAATACCCTCTATGTTGTCACAAATAACAAGATTTATTCTTTTTATGGCTGAGTAATATTTCCCTGTGTGTGTGTGTGTGTGTGTGTGCACATGTGCGTGTGTGTATGTGAACCACAACTTGTATATTCACTCATCTATCAATAGACACAGGTTGCCTCTGTGCCATGGCGGTTGTAAACACTGCTACAAGGAACAGAGCAGGTGCACAGATCTCTTTAAATTGGTGTTTTTGTTTTCTTCAGATAAATATCTAGAAGTGGAATTGCTGGAAAGCCTGGTAGTTCTCCTTTTAACTTTTAAAGGAAACCTCCACTCTGTCCTCCACAGAGACCTCACCAATTTACACTCCGACCAACAGTGTGTGAGGGCTCCCTTTTGTCCACAACTATTCCAGATTTTGTCTATCTCATTTCCTTATTTTTATATTCTCTCTCTCTCTCTCTCACACACACACACACACACACACACAAATATATAAGTGTGCACCTCTACTTTGTTTTCATTTCCATTTTTTTATTTATATGTCTCCTTTTATGTACACCTAATAGGAATGCAACACCACATTTGTTATTAGAACTGTATTCCATATGACCCACTTAGATTAAGGATGAACATGTTGCTAGGAAAAGAAGATGAGCATTTTGGTTTGGGTCTGCCTGGTCTACTTTTTTTTTTTTTTTAAGGGATTTGGTAAGAAATTTTCTCCCTCCAGAATTTTTTTCTCTCTTTTTTTTTAAATTTATTTTCAGCGTAACAGTATTCATTGTTTTTGCACCACACCCAGTGCTCCATGCAATCCATGCCCTCTCCAATACCCACCACCTGGTTCCCCCAACCTCCCATCCCCGCCCCTTCAAAACCCTCAGGTTGTTTTTCAGAGTCCATAGTCTCTCATGGTTCACCTCCCCTCATTTCCATTTTATATTTAATTATTTTCTGCTTTTCTGCTTATCTCCATTTTTCTTATGTAAGTTTATTCTATGGTTCCTTTTCTAACTCTCTAGTCCAAACAGTCCGAAGTGGAAGTCTTCCTGTTCAGTACTTACTTATGCTCAGAAAAACAGAACACATTGCAAAAGAAAAAGATTTCATTTTGAGTTCAAAATCTCTATCGCTTATAAAATTTACCTTTCCGTTATAATTCGTCATGTGGAGTTTTAAATTCCTAAAGCACTATTTCTCGAGTTATATACTTTGTAGCTGTCTGTACTTATACCTGTGAATCTTTCTTGACCATATTTGATCCTGTAATAATGGCAATTAGCTACCATTCCATTTTTTTTGAGGAAAATGTACTTTCCTAACCAGGATAAAATATGATTTAGCTACTAATTGAGCCAGGTGGTAGCCAAGGGAAGACCTTACCAGTTCCTGTTCTATAAAAACAAACTGTAGTAACTTAATGTTAGTCTGGAAACAGAAACACATGGGGGTCCTCAAGTTTCTTTGGTCATTGAAGTTTCAAGCTCTTTTGACATGCTAGGAAACAATGCTAATTCATTTGACCCAATAATCCTTAGAAGTTTGAAAGCAGTCAGATTAAATGGACTATTTGTTTTTATTCATTCAGACCGGATGATGACAATAAAAATCTGGTAATAATTACATGAAAATGTTACTTTGAATAACATCTGATTTTTTGGCATGCTTTTGAAAAACAAAGCTTAGAGTATTTAGAATAGAAGGGAACTATCACTTGGACATGTTGCAACCTAACCGCATCAGCAAGATTAAATGAGGGGGTAAGAATGTTTCTCCCTAACCTCAGAGACTATTATAAAAGCAAGCATTAGTCAACAAAGTTTTAAATGGCCTGCTTTGATAAACTAAACCAATAAATATTGTGACATCTGACTGTGGGGTGAAAGCCACAATAAGATAAACTCCCTTAAATACTTGATACATTGCAGGGCTTCTCTGTGGGGGGAGAGTAAACTGTCATGCCAGTGGGATCTGATGAAGTAGCTACAAGAATAAAGTGAAAGAAATACACAGGGAGAAACATCATTTCTGCCTAACTTAGAGACCTTTGGTGAACCCCAGACGTCATAAGTACTCTCTAGGGATGAATCTAAATTAACACAACCTACCTTTGGCTATCATGAAATCCAAGATTTGAGCCTTTTCTCTCCTTGGAGAGGGATAATGTAAACAAAACATCTGGAAAGACATCAATAGTCATTTGCTGTTTATTTAGGTCCGGGGAAGCGTAGAAGAAATACAGCAAAGCCAGTGCTTAAAAATACCAGAACCTAGGAGAGATGCACATTACGGATTATGGCAGTACCAAAGTGGCTAAATGGAATTTGCCCTGAATAATTTTAACAGCCTGTGGTGTGAGGACTGCTACTTTCAATGCAGTCTCCAGGAATTTTTGAAAAAACATCTGTCAATCACGATGCACAAAAAAGTATTAAAATCTTCAGGGTGAAACAATCATAGACATTTTGCTGGCATTCACCATCGTGTTTATTTGACTCACACTTCTTAAGTGTCTGCTGTGTGCAAGTTCTGTCCTGGGCATGGAGATTCCACACGGAACAGGAGATGCTATTCTTAGGTCACGGAGTTCATGTTGTAGCAAAAGAAACAACATTCAGCAACTGAATTGTCACCCAACACACTCACCTAGCCAGGTATCTTGACCAGAGAAGTGGTCAAGGCAGCCCAGAGGGAGGCACAAGGATCACAGAGAGGTCTGACCTCATCTGGGAGCCAGAGAGACTTCCGCTGAGATCAAGGGTGAGTGCGAAATACCCAGACAGGAGTCAAACACGTGCAAGGCCACCTAACTCCTTCCCTCACGTGGGTCACTTGGGACTGTTCTGCCCTACATGGAGAAAAGTCACGTCCACATGGTGTATTTACTGGACACGTTTTCTTAAATTGCGGTAAAATACACAAAATGCTTACCATTTTCACCATTTCTAAGTTCAGAGGCATGGAGTACATTCCCACTGCTATTTAACCACCGCCATCCGTCTCCTGAATTCTTTCCAGCTTGCCAAATGGAAACTCAAACTAAATGTGAACTCCGCGTTCTCCGTGCCCCCACTGCCTGGCGCCCCCCCTTCTTTCTTCTCTTTGTCTCTGTAAATTTGACAACCCCAGCCACCTCATGTGTGTGTGCACAGAGTGTCTTTTTGTGACTGGCTTATTTTACTTAGCATTATGTCCTCAAGGTCCATCCATGTTGTCACAAATGTCATCATTTCCTTTCCTTTTTAAGGCTGAATTTTATTCCATTATATGAATATATCATGTTTTGTGTATTCATTCATCCATCAGTAGACTCTTGAGTTGTTTCCTCTTTTGACTAAACAATATCCAACCAAATATTGTTTGTGAATAATGCTGCCATGAAAGTGAGTGTGCAAATATCTCTTCAAGACACTGCTTTCAATTCTCTGGGATATTTACCCAGAAGTGGAATTACAGGATCCTATGGTAATTCTGTGTTTAATCTTTGGAGGACCCACGGTTTTCCACAGTAGCTGTGGAAATACTTCAAATTTGAAATACTTCAAATTGTCCTTTAGAATGTGTTACAAATTAATCCCACCAACACACTACCAGAGTACAGCTTTTCCATATCCGTGTCACATGGACCTCTCCCTTCTCCTTCTCACACACACGTGTGCATTGCCCACACAGACAGCTTTGCAAAGCCGACCAGCAAAAGAAGATACCTCATGGCTGTCTTACCCACATTTCTGTCAGTAGTGAGGGTAAATGTGTTTTCTTGTTTATTGGCAATTTTCTTTTTATTATGGAATGACTGTTTTTGTCTTTCACCCATTTTCCTTTTGGGATAGTCCACTTTTCCATACTAATAATAAAAGCCTACTTTAAAAAAAAATTCCTTTTCATGACCTCATCTGCTAGAAACTTGCAGAGAACATGAACTGGAGGTTTTTTTTAAAGTTTTTTCCTTTGGGGTAGGGGACCTTTTCTAAAAGGAAATATTTGCTATGTTATTTCAAGATTGTCACTTTATCTTGAATTCCTGCATCTCTTAAATGTTAGGCTATGTTTTCTCTGCTCATTTCTTTTTCCCAGGTGCGTTACATTATTCCCGCCAGAATTAGTAGATGAGATCGTTTCCTGGAATGTGTTTCTTGATGATTCATGAAGATTCTGCACAAGGCCCATGGGCTAATACATGAAAAGGTTATCATCACAGTCACCTGTAACACACACACACACACATACACACACACACACACAGAATGTGCGGGTCACTCTTCAAAGTTTTTGGATATGGACAAGTGGATTTATTCTTTTAATTTTTAAATTCAATTAATTAGCATATAATGTATTATTGGTTTCACAGGTAGAAGTCAGTGATTTATCAGCCTTATATAATACCCAGTGCTTATTACAACATGTGCCCTCCTTAGTGCTCATCACCCAGTTATTCCATCCACCCACCCACCCCCTCCAGCAACCCTCAGTTTGTTTCTTATGGTTAAAGTCTCGTATGGCTTGTCTCCCTCTCTGATTTTGTCTCATTTTATTTTTTCCACTCTTCCCCTATCATCCTCTGTTTTTATCTTAAATTCCAAATAGGAGTGAGATCATGTGATAATTGTATTTCTCTGATTGACACATTTTGAGTAACATAATACTCTCTAGTTCTATCTGCATCGTTGCAAATAGCAAATTTCATTTTCTTTGATGGCAAGTAGTAGTCCATTGTATATATATATATATATATATATATATATACCACATCTTCTTTATCCATTCATCTTTCCATGGACATTTCAGCTCTTTCCATAGTTTAGCTATTGTGGGTATTGGACTGTAGGTGATACTTTGAATCACTGCATTTGTATCTCTGGGGTAAATACTCACTAGAGCAATTGCTGGGTCTTAGCATAGTTCTTTTTTCAACTTTTTGAGGAACCTCCATGCTGTTTTCCAGAGTGGTTGCACCAGCCTGGAGTCCCACCAACAGTGTAGGAGGGTTCCCCTTTCTCTGCATCCTGCCAACATCTGTCATTTTCTGACTTGTTAATTTTAGCTGTTCTGACTGGTGTGGTATCTCATTGTGGTTTTGATTTGTATTTCCCTGATGCCATGTAATGTTCAGCACTTTTTCATGTGTCTGTTAGCCATTTGGATGTCTTTGGAGAAATGTCTGTTCATGTCTTCTGCCCATTTCTTGATTGGATTATTTGTTCTTGGGTGTTGAGTTTGATAAGTTCTTTGTAGATTTTGGATACTAGCCCTTTATCTGATAAGACACTTGCAAATATCTTCTCCCATTCTGTCAGTTGTCTTTTGGTTTTGTTGACTGTTTCCTTTGCTGTGCAAAACATTTTATCTTAATGAAGTCCCAATAGTTCATTTTAGCCTTTGTTTCCTTTGTCTTTGGAGACATGTCTAGCAAGAAGTTGCTGTGGCCACAGTCACAGAGGTTGCTGCCTATGCTCTTCTCTAGGATTTTGATGGATTCCTGTCTCATATTTAGGTCTTTCATCCATTTTTAGTCTATTTTTGTGTGTGGTATAATGAAATGGTCCAGCTTCATTCTTTTGCATGTGGCTCTCCAATTTTCCCCAACACCATTTGTTGAAGAGACAGTCTTCTTTTCTATTGGATAGTCTTTCCTGCTTTGTCCAAGATTAGTTGACCAATAGAGTTGAGGGTTCATTTTTAGGTTCTCTATTCTGTTCCCTTGACCTATGTGTCTGATTTTGTATCATTACTATACTGTCTTGATGATTATAGCTTTGTAATATAGTTTGAAGTCCAGAATTATGATGCCACTAATTTTGGTTTTCCTTTTCAATATTACTTTGGCTATTCGGGGTCTTTTCTGGTTCCATACAAATTTTAGGATTATTTGTTCCACTCTGAAAAAAGTTGATGATATTTTGATAGGGATTACATTGAATATACAGATTGCTTTAGGTAGTGTAGACCTTTTAATAATATTTGTTTTTCTAATCCATGAGCATGGAATCTTTGTCCATTTCTTTGTGTCTTCCTCTAATTTCTTTCATGAGTATTTAATGAGTAGTTTTCTGAGTACAGATCCTTTGTATCTTTTGGTTAAGTTTATTCCTATCTCATGGCTTTGGATGCAATTGCAAATGGAATGGATTCCTTAAATTCTCTTTCTTCTGTGTCATTGTTGGTGCATAGAAATGCAACAAATTTCTGTGTGTTGATTTTATAACCTGCCACTTTACTGAATTCTTATATGAGTTCCAGAAATTTTGGAGTAGAATCTTTTGGTTTTTCCACATAGAATATCATTTCATCTACAAAATGTGAGAATTCTTATTTTCTGATTCAGATGCCTTTTATTTCTTTCTGTTGTCTGATTTTTGAGACAAGGACTTCTAGTACTATGTTGAACAGCAGTGGTGATAGTGGACATCCCTGCCATGTTCCTGACCTTAGGAGAAAAGCTCTCAGTTTTTCCCCCATTAAGAATATTTGCTGTGGGTTTTTCGTGTTTGGCTTTTATGATATTCAGGTATGTTCCCTCTATCCTTACACTGTGAAGAGTTTTAATCAAGAAAGGATACTGTACTTTGCTTAATGCTTTTTCTGCATATATTGAGAGAATCATATGGTCCTCTCTTTTACTTATGTAGACTATCACATTGATTGATTTGAAGATGTTGAACTACTCTTGCAGCCTAGGAATAAATCCCAGTTGGTTGTGGTGAGTAATTCTTTTAATGTATTTTTGGATCCTATTGGCTAGTAGTTTGGTGAAAATTTTTGCATCCATATTCATCAGGGATATTGGTCTGTAATTCTCCATTTTGGTTGAGACTTTGGTTTGGGGATCAAGGTAATACTGGCCTCATAGAAATAGTTTGAAAGTTTTCCTTCCATTTATAACTTTTGAAGCAGTTTTCAGAAGAGTAGGTATTCATTCTTCAAATGTTTGATAGAATTCCCCTGGGAAGTCATCCTGCCTGTACTTGGGTTTGTTGGGAGGTTTTTGATTACTGCTTCAGTTTCCTTGCAGCTTATGGGCCTGTGCAAATTTTTTGTTTCTTCCTGGTTCAGTTTTGGTAACTTATACTCTCTATAAATGCATCCATTTTTTTTTCTAAATTGCCTAATTTGTTGGCATATAGTTGCTACTAATATGTTCTTATAATTGTTTGTATTTCCTTGGTGTTGGTTGTGATCTCTCCTCTTTCATTCATGATTTTATTTATTTGGGTCCTTTCTCTTTTCTTTTTGATAAGTCTGGCCAAGGATTTATCAATCTTATTAATCCTTTCAAAAGACCAGCTCCCTGTTTTATTGTTCTGTTCTATTGCTCTTTTGGTTTCTATTTCATTTATTTCTGCTCTAATATTTATTAATCTCTTCTCCTTCTGGGTTTAGGCTTTATTTGCTGTTCTTTCTCCAGCTCCTTTAGGTTGTGTATTGGAGAGCTTTCTTGTTTCTTGAGAAAGTCTTGGTATTGCTATATACTTCCCTCTTAGGATCACCTTTTCTGCATCCCAAAGGTTTTGAACAGTTGTGTTTCGTTTTCATTTGTTTCTATGAATTTTTTAAATGCTTCTTTAATTTCTGGGTTGACCCATTCATTTTTTAGTAAGATGCTCTTTAGCCTCCATGAACTGAGTTCTTTCCAAGTTTCCTCTTGTGATTGAGTTCCAGTTTCAAAGCATTGTGGTCCAAAGATATGCAGGGAATTATCCCAGTCTTTTGGTACTGGTTGAGACCTGATTTGTGACCCAGTATGTGATCTATTCTAGAGCATGTTCCATGTGCACTTGAGAAGAAGGTGTATTCTGTTGCTTTAGGGTGGAATGTTCTGAATATGTCTTTTAAGTCCATCTGGTCTAGTGTGTCATTCAAAGCCTTTGTTTCCTTGTTGATCTTCTGTTTAGGTGATCTGTCCATTGCAGTGAGGGGGATGTAAAAGTCCCCTATTATTAGTCTATTATTATCAATGTGTTTCTTTACTTTGTTGTTAATTGGCTTAAATAAGTAGCTGCTCCCATTTTAGAGGAATAAATATTTATAATTATCAGGTTTCTTGTTGGATAGACACTTTAACTATGAAATAGTGTCTTTTCTTGTCTCTTATTACAGGCTTTGGTTTAAAATCTAATTTGTCTGATATAAGGATTGCCACCCCAACTTTCTTTTAATGTCCATTAGCATGACAAAAGCTTTTCCTCCCCCTCACTTTAAATCTAGAGGTGTCCTTTGGTCTAAAATGAATCTCTTGCAGACAGCATATCTGAGGGTCTTGCTTTTTTATCCAATCTGATACCCTGTGTCTTTGGATTGGAGCATTTAGACCATTTACATTCAGAATAACTATTGAAATATATAAATTTAGTGCCATTGTATTGCCTGTACAGTCACTGTTTCTGTATATTGTCTCTGCTCCTTTCTTGTCTACATTACTTTGGGCTCTCTCTTTGCTTAAAGGATCCCTTTTAATATTCCTTGTTGGGTTGGTTTGACGATCACAAATTGTTTTAGTTTCTGTTTGTCCTGGAAGCTCTTTATCATTCTCTTGTTTTGAATGACATCCTAGCTGGACAAAGTATTCTTGGCTGCATATTTTTCTCATTTAGCACCCTGAATATATCATGCCAGTCCTCTCTGGCCTGCCAAGTCTCTTTGGATAGGTCTACTGCCAGTCTAATGTTTCTACCCTTATATGTTACAGACCTCTTGTTCCAAGCTTCTTTCAGTATTTTCTCTTTGTCTCTGAGATTTGCAAATTTCACTATTCTATGTTGACTTATTTTTATTGATCTTTGAGTGGGAGTTCTCTGTGCCTCCTAGAGTTGAATGCCTGTTTCCTTCCTCAGATTAGGAAAGTTCTGTGTTATAATTTGCTCCTATATATCTTCTGCTCCTCTCTCTCTTTCCTCTTTTTCTGGGATCCCAATAAGTCTAATATTATTTCACTCTATGGTATCACTTATCTCTGGCATTTTCCCTTTGTGACCCAGTAGCTGTTTATCTTTTTCTCAGCTTCTTTATTCTCCATCGTTTTGTCTTCTATATCACTAATTCTCTCTTCTGTCTCATTTAACCTAGCAGTTAGAGCTTCCATTTTTTATTGCATCTCAGTGGTAGCCTTTTAAATTTTGTCTTGATTAGATTTTAGTTATTTTATTTCCCCAGAAAGGGATTCTCTAGTGTCTTCTATGCTTTTTTCAAGCCCAGCTAGTATCTTTATAATTATTATTCTGAACTTTAGTTCCAACATCTTACTTATATTCATACTGATTAGGTCACTGGCAGTCACTACTGCCAGTACTCTTGCTCTCTTTTTGAGATGAGTTTTTCCACCTTATCTTTCTGTCCAGAGAATAGATGAATAAAAGAACAAAATTCTGAAATGGCAGCAACAACCCCAGAGAAATATACACTAAACAAACAAAAAGAGATCCAAAACTGAAAAAAAAAATTTTTTTTAAAGAGAGAATATAGTCAGACAGGTGATCAGCATAGAGCAATGCACTGGATCCTGTGTGTATTTTGGTCTGTTTATTGTAGATCCCAAAATTGTAAAGAAAGAAAAACATATATATATATATATATGTATATA